>NW_020799127.1:6815238-6857381 GCF_003259725.1 Athene cunicularia | reverse complement strand
CTGCTGCAAGTGCTGATTTGCCTGTGTTTTGTAGAAAAGAGGAGGAAGCCCTGAAAGAATATGAAGAAAGACAAAAAAAAATACTTGAAGATGCCCAAAGGAACCACAAGAAAGCAGTCTGCTTCCTGAGAAAAAGCATGGCAAGGTTACTGTTCCCTCCTTTCCTGTCTGTACATTCTCTGGGGTACAATACTTGATCCTTTGTCTTTGAAAAATAATAATTTTTCTGCTAGGTGTATCGTCTGTTACACTTGGAAATCTCCTGCCCCAGTACCCGTGTTGTGATGTATTCAAACCTTACATGGCCCAAAGGGGCTGGGAAAGAAGAAAATCCACTTACTGTCCTAGTAGGGTCTTCCGATTCCCTGGAGCTGAAGGCACTGTCTTTTGGATGAGATGCAGAAGGCTCTGACTACTTTTACCATAACTAATGATTTGAAACATTTTTAATACATGTGTCTGTCGTTCACTGTAGTAGTTTGAAGTAGGATAACTAAATTCCAGGTTTGAAATTGCACTCTGCCATTCTCTAGTCCCTCTGAAACGTGGTAAAAAAGCTTTCTTGCTCTCTGGTAAGATTGGTCAATAGGCCGTTTCTTTGTGCTCCTTTTCTGGTGGATGGTAAATTAAATGTTCTCTTAGTTGGTTTATGTTTATAGAATTAATGTGGTGGTGAATTATTTTGCCACTAAAGAAACTGAACATTTGTTGCTTACTTTTACTTGTATATTAGAACTTAATTGAAAAAACGATTGAAATAATTATACTGTTTCTGTGTTGATTTATTTTTCATTAGATGGCATGTGAAAACATATAATAATTAAGAAGAACAATCAACCAAATAGATATTTTTTTTTTCCCCTGAGTAATATATCAAATATATCAATCTTACTAATTTTTTTCTAGTTTATCATTATATTAGCTGGAATACTCTCAGGCTTGAATCATGCCCACATATTTCTAGCTTTTAGAGTTTCTAGTGTTTATTTTTAGCGCGGGTACAAATGATTGGCTTGTATAAAGTTCACTGCGTAATTGTTTAGATATTGGTTATGTGAGCAACACCTGAATTCATTCTTTATTTTAGCAACTAGACATATGTCATAATGTGGAACACATTCTTCATATTCAAAATCATATGGAAAAAAAAAAAAAAAGTTGTTGAGCAAACTAGTTGAAAGCCTGTTGGCACTTGTAACTTGAGCGGTACCATATATAGAAGAGTCTTCCAACTGTTCCTCTTTCCCCACACCCAGTATCATAGTAAACACAGAGGCTTACAGGAAGAATGTTTGGTGACATTGACAATTACTACTTGTCAGGTTAAACATTCTAATACTAAAAGCTTTCCAGGATATGAGCCTGAAAGATTTTACTTTGCTTACAGAATTCATGAAAAAAATGCAAAGGAAGAAGTGAAAACTCAGGAGCATATGGAGAGAAGGATACAAGCTGTGCTTTCCCTGAAAACCAGCATAACTTCCAATCGGGTACTGCTGCCGTGGCTTAGACGCGAAATGAAGAAATTAATTCGTTAGACTGTTAGCTTTTAATGCAAGTAGTTTGGGTTTTCATTGCAGAATCGTTGTGTGGTGCTCTCAGATCACTGACCAGATCTCTTGAAACTGGGGAGAATTTAACTATGGCAGTAATGGGTGTTAGATTTGTATGGGCAGATTTTGACACTTGTACTTGGGGAGTTTATTCTGTCAGCAGTCTAGTTGTTCTGGTAGAGTAACGCTCTTGAAAATAACGCATACTACAAATAAGTTCTCTGAAAACTCAGCCAGAAGCATTTCCAGTTATCTGGATCCTAATGCAGAAATGCTTCATATGGAGAAAACATATGGCAGAAAAAGCAGTTATTTAAGAAGTCAAATAATGTAAATGAAGAATTTCTGAGCTATGCTACTTTGTTCTTCTTCTGTTCTGTAGAATCTGAGGAAACGATCTTAATTTAATACTGATTTGATTAGAACTGTATCTTTTCACGTTGCTTCCTTGAGGAGCATTTCATGGGCAGGCTGGAAGGGTAAGGAAGTAGCCCTGACCTTGTCAGAGCTTTCTGTGCCTCAGCACACCACATCTACTGCATAGATTAAACCCAATCAGCTCTACTTCAGAGAAATCTACCACGATTTATATATAGGATCAACGCTGGGTCCTCTGTTTTATATTCTTTAATATGTGGATCAGATATGTAACTGGTTTGTATGGCTTCATAGGAAAAACTCCAAGCTGTCCAGGTTAGGAACAAAGCAATGGCCTTTGAGGCAAAGAAGCAGGAGATGAAAATGAGGGAAGCTATCCTAGCAGAAGGAGGCAATGTTGCCAAGGAAATTTTTCTCCATAAGCGACTGCTAGAGCATGAAAAAGAGAAACAGTAAGTATTCAAACTCTCAGCTGCTTATTGGTGCTCCTGCAGGAATATATTGGAGTTCTTCATCAGATTGTGAAACATAACATCTAGGGTGCTGTCTCAAGGGAGGGAACTCATACTCTCTATGTGTGGTATTTGTATCGTCTGGTTTAAGCAACTTGAACTTCTAGCTTTAGTGTATTACTCAAAAAAAACAAAGTTAGGAGTTCACATTCTACTAGTGCAAAGAAGGTAAACTACTCCAGGAGGAAAACTGAGTGAACTCAAACTGGATGACTGAAGTTACTGTACTTCTGCGTTTCCTGAACACTGTCCCTATAAAAACGGAACCACTTTCTTAGGCTTTTAGAGACAGTGTCTGGAAGATTGCTCTGCAGTAAGGTCAGAAGCAAGGTACACTCCTTGATGCTTTTTTAAAATTGAAATTACTCCTCTGCCTTTGTAGCAAAGTTGATAGGAATGTGCCTGTATCTCATCTGCTCCGGTGCAAAACTTCATTATACCAATAATGAAAACCATTTAATCACTTGTGAAGATGAATTTGAACTAAGATACCAAACAGAGGGTAGCTGAGGAATGTGTTTCTGCATGCTGGCTCTGCTACAAGGGCAGTAACCTGTAGCAAAGATTAGAGATTTAATAAGTAAAGGTTCAATAAGTCTTAAATTTTGATTAAATAAAGCTTCATTCTTGATGGCTGCATAACACCACTTCTGCTATCCCTAAATATGTTCTAAAAATCACGTTCATAAAATAAATCGTATCAGTTTGTAGAGATCTGCTGGAAATACCCAACTCTATTTAAGTTTAGTCCTTTTCACCTTGCTTGCTTTGTTCCTTTCACTGTTTCCCTCTGCAGGCCACGGGAGATCACAGTTTGTTAGACTTAATGTTAGCTGTGTCATGTTTCTCACAGCGGTTCTTTTCTAATTTCAGCTACGATCCTGCCAATCTGCTGAAGAATTGCTTCGTTATTTCTCCCAGGGCTCTGCCTTTCTCCTTTTCTGGGAAGGGATATTCTCAATTTTCTCTGAGTGTATATTTCTGAATTATCCTCAAAAGAAAATAACTCTAGTCAGTAAAACCATTGTGTCATTAATTTGTATATCACCTATAAAAAGATTCATCAAGACCAGAACTGATCACAAGAACAGAGGACAGCTTTATACCTCAGGCAGATAGTGCTGGGAGTCATTCCTATGTCTTTGTAACCATGATTAATTTCTTTGTACCATGATTTTCCAAAAATACGTTATAAACACAGTGCCATTTATCTGCTTAATGGGGCATCATGAGGCTAAATTCAGACATTAAAGTGCTTCAGTAAGCAGTAGCCTGTATTTAAAGGAGAGGTGATATTTTCTTTGCTCCTACTTAGAATCAGTAATTACCTATATGGGTTAGCTGAAGAGGTGAAAGTCTGTATTAAAAGCCATCATTAGTGTGGGTAATATCTGTTGCAGAAAATTGTGTATTAAACTGCTGGTATTAAAACTGAGATTAAATGATCTACTGTCACTTTTGTCACACTACCCAGTGGGTCACGGAATTTGTAGTTGTACGTAGCTTGGAATTCATATCTTCCAAGTTCAGCATTTATGTTCTTACCTTTAACTGCTCTTCCTCCCTTTATTAAATCCACTGGATTTCAGATAAACAGTTTTCTTTAAATAGCTAACTAGGTTAGGAAAATTATTTTGTTTTCAGTATGCTTTATCAACTCCTCAACTTCTAAAACACTGTAATTGAATATATTTAGTCCATAAAAATGTATCAATAGCCTCTGAATCGCCTGGTGTCTTGACACAAAATACCACTGCACTCAATTCAACCACTTTTTAACTTAGAGACTCAAATTGGACTATAGTTAATATTATCAGCAAACAGCCATGGTTGGTTTAATATTTCTTAAAATGTTGGATTACAGAGCTGCTAGAGAACTGCAAAAATCAAGAAAAATTGAGATTGTATCTCGAATTTTGCAAGAAAAAGCTGCTATTCACAAGCAGAAAAAAAGTCAGTCCTGTACTAAGGCAATTAAGGGTCGTGGTGAACCTGGGGGTTCTTTACTGTGGAGAATGAAGACATGGCAGCATATTGAGAAGACCTGCAAACGTTCAGTTGGAGTGATAGCACAGGTAAACAAAGGCCTAAGAATTAACTGTCTTATGATTTATTTTCTGTCACAGGTGCAGGGCAGTGAATTCTTTTGCCTGTGTATAGCACAGGCTACAACCAAGTACCAGACAGTACAGAACAAGAGGGGAGTAATTTCTGTGTTAGATCTCTTAATGACTGTCTCACTTTTCTAAACTGCTGATGTTTGTATGAATAAAGACGTTGCCCTGTTTGGTGTGGGAGGTTTTTTTAAGGGCATTTGTAAGAAGAGGTGAATTCTCAAACACATGAATCAGAACAGGCACCATAACCTGTGCAAAGTACCCTCACTTCCTTTTTAATTCCCTCCATTGCTGAGGAAGTTTCAGATTCAGATCAGCACAAGAGAAATGTTTCCAGTGTATTGGAAAGGAGACAGCAGTTCTCTCTAGACATAACCTTCCTGGCTATTTGTTTGTTTTTGTTTGTTTTTTTTTTTTACCTCCACAGTATTCCAGGGAGTACTGGCCTGGAAAATAGAGGTGGTATGAATTGAATTCCCTCATGAAACCAGTGGCTTCATGCAGTCTTTAGGGATTTAAAAGAGGTGGGGGAGAGGTGTTGGTAGAAATAGTCATACTACATCAAAACAACAAAGGCTTTGGTTATCATGTGATACACAAAACCTTCGGAAACTGCAGGCGATATTTTCAGGCCTGCTGACTAGTTTCTAGCCTCCTACAGTACACACAACGTCATATAGATGCTTGTAACATAAGATTTTGTCTTTATTTAGTGTCAGGGATCGCCCTAAGTTGTCATCTTTGGCCTCTGAGCTTTATAGACCTGTCATTTCTGTATTATAAAATCTCCTCAGAAACCGTTAACTGTTGAAGCAACTGTCCTCTAGTACTTTGTAACTCTATCTTCAAAACTTACGTTCTTTCACAAAAGTCGCAGTGCTCTCCATCAGCTGGTTCCTCAGCTGGTGAGAGAACGGCGTCTGTAGGAAAGATTTCTGAACAAATAGCCCATGATGTGCTCTGTGAAAGCAGTGAAGAGGAGAAAGAGGGTGATGAGACCCTAATAGAACCAGAGTTCCCAGGACTTTGGAATCAGGAATGTGACAGGCACAAGGTAAGTTTTGTGATATCTCCTGCTAGAAATAGAAGAAAAAAAAAAAAAAAGAAATCCTTTTGTAATTGACTCGTAAAGTTAGTCTTTATAATGTTTTGACACTATCCATAAAAGTATCTTAATGGCTTAGAAGAGTTTCCTTTGCATCTCTCGTAGTTGTCGGTATCTGAAGTAATGACCCAGGCATGTGCTGTTTTAGAAACCTTGCTTAAAAATAATTATCTATTTTGCAGTTAAAGTGCAGACTTTATTACATCAGTTGTAGAGATTCAGATTTGAGAGTATCATCAGAGTAATTTCTGTTTCATGTTATTTTTGTGGTGTTTGTTCTCTTTAAGAGAAAATTCTAGTTCAGAGATACTTGAAGACATGTATCATGTTCACTTGACTTTTAAGAAAACTAAACATGACTTTCTGTGGAGTTGGCAACACAGATTGCTTCATGTGTAAGCAACTTTTTTCATACCATGCTAGGCAAAGAAAAGTGTATCTGGTCACAAAATAATAGCATTCTGGGCTCTAAATAGGAGTAGATAATGTACTCTATAAGAGTGCAGTTGTGTAGTTAAGCTCTTAAACGTTATTCCAAGGTATACTTGCATATACTGCTTTTCTGAGATGTAGAAGACCTTTAAGAGCAGACTTTATAATCAATCAAAAAGGAATAATGTCCATAGATATTGCTATACTTCCATGAAAGAAGCACTGGACCATAACTGAAATGATCACGCTTACTTACAGTCACAGCGTGTTTTCCTGATTCTTAGGTATCCAAAGAAGCAATGGATGCCAAAGTGAAAAAAGACAGTTTTGAGAAAAAAATGGAGGAATACCAAACTGGAATTTTTCACAAGCAAATAGTGTCTGGTCATGAACGTAAAGGATGTCCGTTCTATAGTAAACCAAGTTGCATTCATTTCAAGGTTAGTGGCCATTCTGCACAGGATCTGTAAAGGTGATGTATGCCTGTAGCCATGCCTTGATCAAAGTTCTGTTGCACTGGGAAGAAAAAAAAATAATCTTGTTGTCTTTAATAGATCTCTAGTCAAGGCTGAAACAGTACGTCCCTTTTTCTTTAGCAATCTCTTAGGTGGGTTATAATCAGATTAAATTAACTACTTAGTTTTACTACTTAGGTGTAAATTATAAAATATTTCATTTACTTAGGGGAATTTAATTACTGTCAGAAAGGTGAGCAAGTGATGAAACACTTGTTAGACTGTGTTGCATGGGGTTTTTTTTAAGAAGGCAGCATAACTATGACGTATATTGTTTGCATATACATTATTACTATAAAATAACACCAAGAAGTCACGCCTCCAGTCCAGTTAAGATTTCAGTTTGCAAGGGCCCATCGTATTGTACTGATCATAAGGAAACTGAGCTGCAGTTTAACTCTATTCTAATGAACAAGTGTCCTGTGAGAACGTGTAACGCTGCCTGGTTCTTCTCTGCACTTGGTGCTGGTGTGGCACATCAGACATCTCTCAGAAACACGCTGCCACTCGGCCTGGGCTGTGCACTGAAGGTGCCCAGCGTGCGTGGTGTTCTGGTTTTATCGGGAGCTGGGAGCCTGTGCCTTGCACAGAACCAGCAGACCTCCGCTGGGAGCCAGTGGCACCTTGCTCAGCATCCAAAAAATCTGTGTTGTCTAAACTGATAACAACTCTCGTAGAGCACAAATGTGACATGGAGTCTTTGACATTCACTGCAGCGAGAGAGCAGCTTGGTGCATTAACTGCTCACAGACTCAGATCAAGTTGCCCCATCCAGGAAACACGAGTTCTGGCGTTATAAGCTGTATGTTTTAAAAGTTCAGAGCAAGGCAATGCTTGATGGGTTTATACAATGCTCTGCACACAGGCCTGAGATCCCAGTAGGGGCTGTGAGCCCCACTTGGTAAAAATAGTTGGTTTAGTCATTACCTGTGCAAATGCTACTACCTGTAATTCACACCGCCTGATATGTTTGGTATTCCAAGGATTTTGATGTTGGCCGAGTCTACAAAAAGAAGATAGTTTTGATAAATGCATCCTACAGTGTTAATTTCTGCAGACTAGTGGGAATCAGTGAATGGCTCAAGGACTTCATCAATGTTCAGTAAGTAAAATTAACTGTAGACTTCGTTGCTTGCTTTACCTTCGTACCACAACAGGAGATGTAACCAAATTTTGTAGCAAATTAGTTTAAATGTGAAGAAGCTGATGAAGGAGTGATGATCAGAGTGGTTCTGTGTGTTGGGCAAAATATTAATATTTTATCAAGGTGACATTTGAAATAGAAGGAGCTATTCCTTCAGGTCTTTCTCAGGAGAAGCTGCCAGTGACCTGTTCTGAAGGTCAATATACAGGTGCCTATTTCCCTGTTCACATTTCAAAGTCCTGAATTCAAAACAGCGCTTCCCTTTTCTGTTTGAAAACGTTTTATCTTGCTTTTGTTTTGATAAAATTGTGATTGGCCTGTGTGTTTTGTGTTTGTGTATGGCCCAGTTTGCTTAGGTATTCCCATGGCTGACACCATGTAGCTGTCCATTTTACCTGGCTCTCCTTCTGGCCCTGTCAGGCTGACCAGGTCTCCTGCAGTGCCTTCATCTCCATCTCATTTAGAGTGCAGCTGTGAGATTTCTTGTCTTCCGATGGGCATTTTGTTTGCATCGTGGAGACCGTGAAACGAGGCGCAGAAATGAGTGGCAGTTTCTCTTCAAGATAATTTTGATAGAGTTTGCAGCAAGCAGCACATTCTCCAGTCGTCTGCATTCACCTTCATTGTTTTACCTCTTGGTTTCCCACTTGGGCAGGGCAGATGTTACGTTCTGAGCAACACTCAAAATGGAGACAGGGAGAAGACTGCTTCCGCGACGTGAGAACAGGCGACTGGGCCACCCTGCTCTTGATGCTGTTGTGCCCCAGCTTCACCTGTTTGGCTCCAGTCTCTTTGCCTGTAGCATGAAGGCAATAATTCTTGCCTTTTAAAAGCACTTTAAGACTTTGAGTAAAACCTCAATAAAGAATCACCCTTTGTAGTTTTAAAATTACAACAGGGTTCTGTAGCTTTTCATTCATCTGTCACTCATTCTGACTTTTCTAAGTAATCCAAGTAGGGAAAAGAAAAAAAATCTGCCATTGTTACCACACTAGGAGCTGGATGTTTCATACATAGCCTTAATTTGGAGTTTTATGTTGATTTTTTTCCATAGGTTTGTCCCTCCTGGCAAAATGCCTGCTGGAATGTCCTGTGAAATCCTGGTAACATTTAAGCCAATGGTAAGTGCATCTGAGTGCTAAGTTACACAACGATGAGAATCCTAGTATAATACACCAGTCTGATTAAAAACATCGTTAATGTAATTTCCTAACTGTTAACAAGGAAACAAACTGCATTTCTAGAAAAGGTACTGTGGTACTTACTGTGTGCAGGTTCAAGCTCTGTTAAATTGTAGTGAGATGTTTTAAGGGTGCACTTCAGAAAGATTCCTGTCACTAAGCATTCCTGGAATATGTCTCAAAATTTGCTCCAAACAAAAAGATATTTAATATTGCATAGCTAAAGTTAGCCAGGCAGTTACCGAAGGCTGTTTTAAAGTGGAAATGTAGAATCTATAGAGATATATTTTAAAATGTTATTCAAAGAATGAGTGAAAATATTTTTCATCACACTACATAGACTAAATCTTTGTGAATTGTTTTCTAGAGAAATGAAAATCTGGAAGGAGAAGTCATGTTTATGGCACAGACAGGTTCTTTCTCTGTTCCACTCAAATGTACAGTCAAGAGATGCATTGTAAGTGACTTTTTTATGTTCAGGGTCAGTATAACAGTGGTGGAAAATGTGAGCTAGCATTAACATTGAAAATATTTAGCAAGAAGTCTTTATTGCTTTCTCTTTTTTTCCTTCTAAATGGAGAGTCTCTTTCCAGAAAATTATTCATCCCTTAGCTTCCTGGATTACACTGAGATTTATACCACATTATCTTAATGGATTTGCTTAATCATGAGCTGTAACTTTAACTTTAGAGTGGAATTAACTGAAGCAGTTCTGCTTAGAAATCAATGACAGTGTTAGACTGTGAATGGAGGGAAGAGAAATGGTGGCTGGAAATGAACTATCTTTTTCTTCTTGTAATTTTTGGAAATCCCATCCCAGACCTGCAGTAGTTCATTCTTAACTTTAATTTTCTATGTAGACAAAATATCACAATATCTTTCTATCCTTTCGGACATTTATAGACAGCACGTAACCTCTTCTTTCTTTCGGCATCTCAAAATCTTTTGAGAATTCTATATCAGCTTTTAACCAAAGAACACAGTTTTCTTACTAATAAAAGATGAAACTACAGGCAGCACTAACTTTTTTAGGTATCTTCACTTCCTATGAGTTAATTTGAAGAAAGTATTTGATAAAAACTTGGTTTCTAAATTACTTCCTTCATAGCTAAGAGCAACTTTGGCTTTAGAGGGCAAAAGAAATTACAGATGAGAACATATAATGCTAGAGGAAAAAGATCATGCAAGGAGACACCCCGTATCAGAATAAGACTGGCATTGCAAAATTTGGGGTATACTGGAAATACAGTTAGAAAAAATTAAAAGATCATTCTAAAAAAGACTTTAGACCTATGAATGTCTTCCTGGAGTTCGCAGTATTACGTTTTGAGTAAATTGTATGAATAAGATTGCATGTAGAGTTTTTTTTACTGGATTGCACATTGAAACTTTTGGGCACAGGGAAATGAATCAAGAATAATCTGTTACACAGAGAATAGAAGAGGGAAGAAACTGAAAGGTAGTGCACTATAATTATTACATTAGCAATCTAGCAAGGGGTTTTAAGGATGTTCTTAATTTTAAGCACTTGTAGGAAGCTAGAATGGTACCACATCATTGCCTGCTGAAATCTGACTGGGGATAGGATTGTCTATGGTTTTCAGTCAGAGGACCCTAAAGATGAGAATGTGCAGTGCAGTAGAAAGCCAGCACGTTCTTCTTTGATCAGAGGAGTAATTTCCTTCACCTAGAGAATTCATACCATCATTCTGTGCTAATTATGCACAGGAACTCCTGTTCATTATGCTCTGAGAGTGGGAAGAGTTCAGCTGTAAGCAGGACACTAGCAAGCAACCAAGTTGTCTTTGTCTTTTTGATGCTTGAACTTGATTTGCAAGTTATCATATACCCAGTTACAAAATCATTCAAAATTCAAAGAAATAAGACAGGATGTGTTATAAACTCGTATGTAATACGTCACAATATGATGTTAAATGCTGCTTGTGTCTCAGCTTGAATGCTGATAAAACCACTTTACTGTAACACGAGAGCACTAACGTTGAATTGGTATGGAGATGTTACCCACTTCCAGAGTAAATTCCTGAAGACTTAACGCAAGCTGCTACTATGAACAGAATTTCACCCCTTTTTTTCCATTGTCATAGAGTGGACCGAAAAGGAAGTGGCTCAGTTGAACAAGAGTTGGCTTCTACAAAAAGGCAGGATACCCACAGTTCATGTTGTTATTTGATACCATCTTTGAAATGATAATAAGAACTTTAAAGTCCTATTCTTGAAAAGGTGGCTGCTCATTCAATTGACATTACTGACTATCTAGGACAGTAGTAATTAATGGTTTATCTTCTCACAGCTGGCACTAGATAAAGAGCTCATTGACTTTGGCAGCCATGTGGTGGGAGAGACAATTTCACGGACCATCAACCTGACAAACAGTGGAGCTCTGGGAACAAGATTCAGAGTTCAGACGTCAGTGGGTGACAGTAGTACACGCAGAGCAACAGCAGAATCTTCTCCTGGAAGAATGGTAGGTTCAGAAGCATTTGCCTAAATTGATAGAAACATTCTGCTTTGCCAAGTGTGGTAGAGCCGTACAGAATTCTAGAACAGCTCAGGTTGGAAGGGACTTCAGAGGATCATCTGGTCCAACCTTTAGCAGTTTACGTTTGGTTTGGCATATCTTAACGTAATCTGTTAGACCCCCAAATACCACAAGACAAATTCAAAACCAGTTATTTGGGGGTGGGGGGAAACCAACAATGATAACTTTTTTTTTTTTTAACATTTTTAGTCATTTATGTCATGATTCCTGTTTTTTGCACATCCATGAAAATTAGGAAAAAATACTTCAGTTAAAAGAGGAGATTCTGACAGAGTCGTTTTCAATCCCAGCTGCTGCACTTCAGAAAAAGGCTCATTGTTGCAAAACTAGTAATAAATTGACGAGAATTGGGAGTGCTAACCTGTGATCTTCCTTTAACAATTCAGAGCTGTTCGTTTCAATTTCGTATCAAAGAAGGACAGTCACAGTTATTGACAAGCTGTTGTTACAAGGGAAGAAGTTGTCCTAGTCAAACTAAGAAGTACATCAAGGGCTGTTGCCTGAAAACTATATAATAAATAGTGTTAAAAGAACTGAAGGAAGATCTCTGAGATCAATAGTGGAACGAATGCAAATGTCTGTGATATTGTGTCCTGTGGAATGTCCTGGAACGAAGCAGAGACTGTCAAAACGTACCAAAGCTCAGACACTTGGTGCAGAACTGACAAAATGTCTGGTGTTAGACCTGAGAGTGATTGCTCCTACAGCTGCCAGTTTTAAAGTTGACAGAAAACTGAGGAATCCTAACAGCTGTGCTCCTCCATGTAGCAGATAATTTAAAGTGAAAAACACTTCCAAAGCAAGCAAGTGTACGATCGTCTTCGCATGTCATCACTGGGGGGCAGAGTTTTGAGACGATTGAACAGCTTAAGTCTGAAGACTTACTTACTCCTTTTCTAAAGAAATTGTGGATTTTATTCTTAAAGTGGGAAACCTTCCAATTAAAAAAAAAAACAAACAAAAAACCAAAAAAACCCCACAACAGAATAAAACAAAATCAAGCAACCACTCACTATGGTAGGAATTTGTGCTTTGTAGTTCCTGTGTTGCAGAATATCATTACTGTGAATGTTCCTTTTTCCTCAAGCGTTGCAGTGGCTGTACCCATAAATGAGGAGATTTCAGAGGTCCTTGACCAGAGAGAACATCACTACTAGGTTGCACACCTTTGTTATGAAGTGCCTACACGTTCTTGTAAACACAGTGCAGATACTTCATCTTTGTTCCATCAGTGCAGTCTTTAATTTCTTTGTTGAAGAGCAGTTGGCTCAGATGGTTTTCAAAATTCTCTTCTTGATAAAAGGTCTGACCTCTCTTTTAGAATGCTACGTTCAGTCATGTACAAGTGAAACTGCTGAGCTGTTTGCCGTGGTGTTCACCTCTCATCCTATCTTTACAATAAAAGTGTGGTTCAGACAAAGAATTTGTGAAATAACACCATCTGTATCCACGGTTTTCCTTCTGCATTCTGTCTTTTGTAGGTCTGGAATAAACAGAAGCTAGTTTTAGAAGACTTAGTTTTGACATAGAAGTGCCTGTGTTTCCCTTAGTAAAATGTTAGTTCTGTTAATGGTAAAATAACTGACACTATATTGTATTGCTCTCATTACATTATTTACCTGGTTTAGGCAGCCAGCAAAACTGAAATACGTTCCTTGATAAACGTCTAGTAGAATGTGCAGGTTTAGAAAGTGCAACACATTTCTCCACACGAAACAGTCGCAAGGAAACACAAGTCTGATTTGCGACTGCTTGATAAAATTGGAGCTGGTACAAGTTAGATGCAGTCACAGTAAAAAACATTTTTTTCTGTTTTCTAATAGGTTACTCCCTGTTTGAGTGACTGTGCCCATGAAAAGAAAGTCAGCGATAGTCCTGTGACATCTGTGGTTGAAAAGAAGGAACAAGTTTGTCCTGACCACAGGGAAGAGGTGACCTGCTGTGTGGCCCAGGCGGGGCAGCAGAGGATGGAGACAAGCCCCAGTGGCAGTTCCGCAGGTAAGAGGACTATTTTAGAAAACTGGCACTGCAGTCTCCCAGGCCAAGCACTATCCATTTATAGAGTTTCCTGTAATGAACTGTGGAATTTTCAGTTTGCGAAGTTACTCAGTAAATTAAGTAGTTCATCATTCTAGTAGTAATGTTCTATTTCTTTGTATGCTGCCTCACAAAAAATTACTAAAAATAATGTACTGACACCATTATATCAAAAGCAGCAGAGAATCTCACTTCTCATTAACGATCAACAATTCAGTCTCAGAAGAATAGAAAAACCAACTAGCTTACAGAAACTGCAAAATTGTTATCATCGTTCTTGTCTCAGCAACTGAATACCCACTTCTCAGAATAGAAATCCACATGACAGGTTTATTTTTACAGTCTGTAATTCTAGGAACAAGGAAGCAGAAAGATGAACCTTCTCAGACATATTCCATCCCATTCCTAATGTTTACTATGTTCTTAATAAAATCCAGTCTCATTGAAGAAAGACTTTCTTCCTTTTTTTATTATCTGTATTCTTTAACAGTTCTTCTGGATGTTGCTTATTCCAACTGCAGGAAACGAAAAGTTCCATGATATGGATTATGTGGGTGGTTTTTCTTTTTAAATCTGGGATCTGTATTGTGAAATGGAGTTATTCTATAAATCATGGTGTAGGTGTCTTCCCAGAACACATACCTTTAACGATGTTTTCAGACCTTAAAAAAAATATATAAAAAATTAATTTTTCTTGCTTTGGTGCATTAACGTATCTCACGATGCTTCTATCTTTTTCCTGGTTAATGTGAAGCCTTTGGTGGCCAGTTGATTAGTGCCACACAGTCCAATGTTAGCTTTGTCTCTCTCGTGATGGCACTTCAAAGTCCTGGTGGGAGACTCTTTAATTACAAGGTACTTATTATTGCAGTTGGTTTGAAATTTAAGTGAAGCAACGCTTCCACTTGCTTTGCAGGTCCTCCTGACTGCTTTGCTTTGTCCCACTGCAATTGTTCGTAAAGCCCAGTTCACGCTTTCGGCTGAATTTGCATCCCTTGATGTAACAATCTTTACTGTTATATATATTTATCCTACTGAAACACTAGTGTTGTTATTCTGTAGTGGAAAGCTCAGGTGCCCAAGGTAGACTTAGACAAAGGGCAGAGTTGCACAGCCAAACGGAAATGTCCTTCTAGACATTTCTATTTCCCTATCAGAGGTACACAAGTGGATTTGCAATATTGACCAAAATCAATACACTTCTCTGTTTGATATTTTTGTTTAGTGAATAGGTGCACAAATCCAGCATTTCATGGGGTTTTGTTTGTTGTTGTGTTTTGGTTTTTTTTTCCACAGAACAACTTGGTCAAGATGTCTTAAATTCCAGAACAGATCTAGACACAGACAATGCACATCATTTAGTGGAACTTTCTCCTGAAGAAACACCGGTTGAAATGATGCTTGGAAAGGTAACAAATATCCTGAGATACAGACCAGATTTTCACTAGTCTAAGCCTACATCAAATATATTGCTTTGGCTCTGGTGGGAAATGCCTAAGTACATGCTGAATTTCAAGCACACTGGCCTTCACTCTACCACAACTAATTCTTAAAATGAAATCTCATGACACCTTTGCCCTTTCTTTTGATCTATAAAGACTTATTTGAGCTGAAAGATTCTCTATATATTTACATTCCCCATAATTTAATTTTTCAAATTTTTTTTCCCAAATGTTTTTCTGCTGTGTTGTTTTGTGGTTAGACAAAGTCTAGGGACAACACAAAAGATGGGTTAGGAAGAATGTTTGGGCAAACTTGAGCCCTATTAACAAATCTGGTTATGAGAGTCCAGACACGAGTTCATACTAGGATCCACAGCCTCTGCTTATGTGTGCAAAACGCTGCTGGACTTAATGGTCCAATCAGTAGAGCAGATCTTGGAGTGGCAGCCACCTTACCAGCTGTCACACGGAGTCTTGCAGTGAAAGGAGACTCGGGGAGGTTCTCACTGTGCCTGGTTGTGAAACCACGTGTCTTGCCAAGTCTTTTCCCCACAATGAACCTCCTAGGGAGCTGCTGATAGGGATTTTTTCCCTTGCACAGTGCATTCATTCTAGTTACAAAGAAGGTGTAGTAGAGTGTTTGTATAGTATGAGTATATACTGCTTCTCTATTTCAATACAATTTATAGCCAACTACAGCAATACAGTCATTTTCATTAAAAACATGTTCCTTCTTGTTTAGGTGACTGAGGGGGAAATTGGACCCTTCAGCTCAGTCAAGCTTCAGGTTATCTTTGTCCCGACTATCCCTGGGGATGTGCAGGCAGAGTTTGTGATCATGTTTGACAACTCAGACTGCAAACCAGTGAGTGATTTTATGCAATACTTGCTTCAAAACACTGTAGAAAGAGTTTTAAATCCTCCTACTTCTGCTTTTCCCAGTAGTTAAAAGAGCTCAGAATCCCACAGTAGAAACAGGAGAAGGAGGTAGAGGGCAGGTGTGTTTCTGAGCACGGTAAGAAATGACAGTGAGGTACCATGGGATTTTGTATCCTGTGGTTTGATGGGAGGTGACTCTGTAGATCATGGCCCTTCTTTCCGATGCAGTGTGGTTGTTAAACCTGTTGATTCTATTAAAGTCCTATGCAAATAATCCTGATATTCCTGTTTTATCAGACATCATACTGGAGAGCATCTAATGTCCTGGAAATGCATACGGAAGTATTCTCCTCTATTCCCAACCCACATGGTTTATTTTCTTTCTGATACATCAGAATTGGAATTCTTTAGCATGCAGTAGTGAAACTGATGCGTGAAAGCTGGAAGAGATGACAACTTTAGTTACCACTTCAGCATATTTTGATTCTACACTTTATTGGAAGCCAAATTCTGCCTGGGAACAGTTCACAGAAGCTTGCCAAAAAAATAAAGAAAAACTTCCAAGAAGCTCAGTAGGCCAGTCTTGGCTCTGCCCACAGTCTACAGATGGAGTAGTCTACAACAGGAACCACAGATGCGTAGTAAAGGCTCCTGTGGGCGCCCTCTCAGGACCATTTCAGCCGAGGCTGAGCTGTGTGGTCACTGGTGTCAGACCTAGGGTCGTTACAGGGAGCCCAGCACTTGCTGCCAGTGCTGTATCTTTGCTGGCCAAGCAGGCTGCAGTCTCTGCGTCTCTGAACTGTGGCACACTCCCTTAAGCTAGATGTGCTTTAATGTTTCTTTTCTGTATCATGGGCACTGTGCTGTTCCTTCATGTTTGTTGTCAAAAAATCCAAACCAAAGTATAATTGTTTTTTTCTGCTGGGACACCATAAGATCGAGGTTTTATTTCACAAATTATTTTAATAGTTTTGCCTGATTGAACAACCTGGTGCAATATGAATAATAAAATATTTTACTGTAGTTTGTAATAGAAATTCTTGCTCAGTCTAGATCAGTCAGAACTTGAGACTAACAGTAATATTAACACTCTTGATTTTTGTATTAACAGCTGTGCTTTAGTGCCATTGGAGTTTCCACCGATGTGCCAGTTTGGGTGCCCAATCCCAAGGTTGATTTCAAGATCTGTATGTACAACCGACTTTATCAGGATTGCGTTGCCATTCGAAGCAGGTGAGTTGCCCTTTATCAGCTGCCTTCCACAGCTGAATGATGAGACCTTAAGTCACTAGGTGATGTCTTGAGATTCCATTGTGCCAGACCCATCTTGTCTTTCCCGGAGGCATTTGAGGCCTTTCCAGGAGGACATCCTGATTACAAGCCCTGAGTTCCACACTGCTGTGGGAATCAGACTTGGGGGTCCTACTGACCCAGATAGCCACGAGCAGGTGTAGCTGTGAAGTATCTGGGTTAATACAAGTCTTTTGTTCCCACAAGATTCCTGGTGTTGTGCCTGTCCAGTGGACAACTGTAAAGTCCCTAGAGAACAGCAACCCCACAGAGTTCCTTCGTGTGGGATTTCACACTAAACATTAGGGAGATAAATGTGACTAAAATTAAGTGCATGTTGGGTATAATGATTCAGCCAATAAATTTTATAAAAATATTTTGTTATTAGTTATTTTACCTTTAATTAAAGTCCATGTGAGAACTTATGATCTGGAAGCCAGCCTCATGCCAACTGTTCTTTATTGAGACGGTCAGTCACCAGTCTTGCCTGACTTGGGATGTGATGCTGGATAAATCATGTCAGTCCCTTTGCATTTACTATAAAATGGGAAGGGGACAACTTTTCCTAACCCGTATAGGCCTTAAGCACTGCACTGGAGTGACAGATACCTTTTAAGTACACAGACAGTGACCAAATAGCAATTTATAGAGGAAAAAATATCTGGGTGTTTCTGTAGTCCAAGTCAGTAATGCCTGACGACCAGTTCTGGTTGCGCTGTAATATAAAGGTAATATTTCAGCTGACTGGCTCCCAGTTTCATGCTATTAGAGAGAGCTTGCATGAACTGTTACTCATCTTAATTGTCTTCAGGTGCTGGGTGTCTTCCCTCTACCTAATGCAGTCACTACTGAATGCTTATTTTAACAATTTGCGTTTCTTAGATTCTATTTAAATAGGATTGGGGTGGGGTTGTGGGAGGGTGGGGGAGAGGTTGGTTCAGTAGAAGGCATCCATTCGAAACCTCTTACCAGAATTACAGACTGCAGAGATTCTTCACAGTTGGAAAGAAATGAGTAAAGCTGTTATCTCAGAAATTCAGCTTACAGATATGACAAGCACAAGTTGTTATGTAAGTGATTTTACTTGGTCTAGATAACCCAGGGATAAAACTCACAAGTATCAAAGCAGAATAACTGTCCTAATGAAAACTTAAGACTTCAAGATAGAAGCTGTCAAATTGCTTAGGGCAAAACTTCTTAACTGAGGGAAAAATCCTGCTGATGCTTTGCCAAGTTTCACTAAATTAAGAGAACTTAATATGTAGTATACTGTCCTTAGTACCTTGGCAAATCAAGTTTTTGGTTTATCACCCAGTTCTCCACAGTTAGGAAAAATTGTCTTTGTTATGCAGTCATTTGGGCTGAAATTCAAAGTATTTCATGTGCAGGAATATCACGTCTCGAGTTTTTATACTGCAAAAGGAGATAGATTTCATCATTCAGATGTGGTGCCTGAGAAGTTTCTTCCTCTAGTAGCTACTGAAATTTTTCTGTAGCGTGGGTCAGAAAGAGGATTCCTCATTGTTACGTGGTACATGCCAAACCACTTCTCAAACAGAATTAATTTAAACTGCTGGAAGTAGCTATAAATTACGATCAGTCAAGAACAATTTCTTACGTTAGACTAGTATGTAGTTGTATTTTAATTGCAATAGTGAAAAACTGGGGAAAGGTAGCCTGACTGAGGTCTGGGCCTGGAACCACGCACAGACAAAGGGTCCAGAGCCCAGGACAAGTATCAGACTAGCAAAGGAGAGTCCAAACTGCTGTCAACACACAACCAAAGATTATAGTTTGTTACAACAGCTTTACGTGTCAACCGTGTACCAGCTAAAGAGTTACTACCCAGCTGTCTGTGAACTGGTGTTCGGTGCAGTGGGCCAGAGGTAAGATGACCACAGCCCAGCTGAAAAGGCTGCTCATCTAACCCCTGCATGCCTTGGCTACTGACAACTAAAGCTCAGATCTGGTAGATGCCAAATCTTATTGGCATAACTTCTAGGTTCTTTAATTAAACGGTAATTAGATACTGAAAGAATCTTGCTATTCAGGGGTATTCTTACGAATTGCTGCTCCAATCCCTAACTAGATACAGGGGGGAAAAAAGTTATCTAAAACTTGTAGCAAGAGAATTCTTTAGATTTTGGGGGTAAAATCTGACCCAGACCCGAGGGAGATGATGTGTTAGAGTAACTTTTTGTTCAGCACCAGTTCCCACAAACACCTGACAGAAGCAGAGCAGAAAGAACTTGCCTGCATCTTGCTGCTGCTGCAGTCTGTGACGTTGTAGTCTATAGCATAAGGAGAAGATCAAGTTTTCGAGGAAGACAGCTCTGGCACTTAAGTGCCCCAGCAAGCTCTGTAGAACTGCACAATGTTAGTTAATACTGGTTTTGTTTTGGGTTTTTTCTGGTCACATGGAAGACGCTAATCAGAAAGCATAAATAATCAGCATAAAAGGTGAAAGTGTCTTATCAGAACCCTGTGCAATATAAATCACTTTGAAAAGCAATTTCTTGGCAGGTTATAATCTGCACTGATTTAATGAAGTAGTATATAGTTCTCTTAGACTGTCAACAGTCAGAAATCATTCCGGGCTCCCAGTGCCACATGCTATAGCTGTTGATTTAGAGCAGACCATCTGGACTGACAGCTTGTAAACCAGTCCAAGAGAAGGAAGATGACAAGCTGAAATATTTGTAATTTGCTTGGCAATTTTGCACTTCGGCATAAAACTCCAAAGCAGGTTATGGTCTGTGGCTATCGCTGCATGATAATATGGCCAGAATTCAGCAGACAGGGAGATGTTTCCTAGCTCCCAGTACGCCGTTCGTGGGGCAAACTGATCACAGGTTTTGGCAGAGGAACTGCCACTACCGGCTTAGCCACCCTGTGACTGCTAGCCCTGTGGAGACTCAGAGAAGAAGTTACAAGAGATCAGTGAATTCAGGTCTATGGAAAAGTCGTCACCACGGTTTTGGGGAGAAAACCCCAAAGCAGCAGTGCTCTCAGTGCATTTCTGGCGTAAGACATCGCTCCCCTTCTGAGTTTGAGGTGTTTTCCTGCCTGGCTTAACTTTTGGTATTGAAGGTTTTGAGATAATTATGATGATAAAGAGGATGAATGGAGTTCACAGAGTGGACACATGTTGATGTTTTAGGTGTATTATGCTCTTTCAGGTTCATTCTGTTGATTCTCCTGGCTAGGGGCTGGGTCATTAAGTCCTTATTAGCCACTTAAGCAGCACCCAGGTATCCTCGGCCCCACTTAGGTGTCACTGGTCCTCGTTCTGTTTCTCAAACAGAATAACAGGTTTTTATGTGTTGCACCCCACCCACCACTAGTTGTTACATAACCTAGAGCCAGCAGTACAAGGCAACTACTCCTTTTCCATCTTGAGTGGGTTCTGTGCTGCAGCTAGGACCAATTAGGTGTCTTAAACGTTCCGTGAGTCATTCCTGTTGATTCGCATAGAAGGAATGGATGTTAGGAGCAAATAATTCCCTGATATTTCACAATAATTTGGCTTTTTCCCCTGACCTGAGTTACCACTGCGCAGTGCTTTGATAATGATGCTCTGATCAGCTGTGTATTTGCTTGAAATACAGCTCAATTTACCTAAAGTACTTCCAAAATCTCGTTTTCTATACTTAAAAGAATACAAGTGTGATTTTGCTGTAGCAGTTTTACATGCCCATCACTTTCAAAGGAAGCTTGGAATTGTTACAATCATAATGTAGAGATGCAAGTTTGGGGACGGGGGTGCCAAACTCCAAGAGCAAATGTTGCTGAGGTGGCAGCACGGGCAGCCTTAGAGCCACCTCAGCATGTCTGATCTGCTTGCAGAGCAAAAACCACGCTGCGTTTGAAGTTTAAAGTATGCAAAGGACTAAGCAAGCACATGGAGCTGCTTCCAAAGGCAGGCTACATCCAAGCTCAGTCATCCTTCAGCGTGCAACTCAAGTTCTTGCCCAGGTAAGCTGACAACATTCATCTTTCCAGTTTTTTAGACAATATCTGTAGGAAGCAGGTCAGGGTTTTGTAGCAGGCTGGACTCCACGCTGCTGGTGTCAGTGCAGTCTCCCCCCTCTCTCCCCTTGAAGAGCTGCCAAGTGCTCAAGGAGGAAATGAGCTTGGATCCCATACCTGTGAGGAAATGCTTTTCCTGTGGTGACAGCAGCAGTGTGGAAATCTTAGCAGTTGCAGTCCTGGTAGGCTGCCCCCGTTTCTGTGGGGAGGCTATTCTTATGCAACAGAGGGGTCATCTGGGCAGGTGGCTGCTTCATGGATCACTGATTAAATAATTTCTGGACAAGAACTCCTGTGCTTGCTAATTAAGGTAAGAATGGTTGGGCTTCCTGTTCGTATCCCTCCTACCCACGTACCTTTTTCTCCAAAACACGAATGTCTTGCTCTTGAATTTCATGTGGCTTTTTATATAACGTCCTCTAAGCTGCTAATAGCCTTACCCCAGCAAGTTTCTCTTCTGCATTTCATGAAACATCTACGTACACAAACATAACTCAGTTACAGGAAACAGAGTGCTGCTTTTCAAAAATTTAGTCAAGGGCTCTTGTTGACCACTGTTAATTTTATTTACCTCGTCATTGCCATCCTCAATAAATTAGCAGGACATTTCTTTTCAAACATAAGTTATATAGATCTTAAATGTGGTGCCCAAATCTTTCAGCCCTGCAAACCTGATTTTTTCACACAGGTTATCTAGTCCCACGGGTGTAAGTATATTTGGATTTTCAGTGATGTGCTCAGCATCTTTGGTTTCTAAATTAAGAGTCTAATTACGGAATTTGAATTTTTCACCAGGTTAATATTCAAAGAACTCCAAGTTATTTACAGTTCTTCCAACACCTCAAATCCTATCAGATTACAACAGGAACCATTACTATGACATTTTTCAGTTCCTGAACTTCAGATGCTGCAAAGTGCTGTTATACTTAGGAGTGGATAGAAGCGTAGCTTGTTGAGGACATTAATCTTCCTTTGAAAAATGGGGAAGCTTCAGAAAGGAGAGTTGATGAGATGAAGGCATTTTTGACACACAGAATGAGTATCTGGCTGTTTCAGCATACCGATCGGTTTTAGAAGACCGAACACGCAGGGGGAGTGTGTGTTTGACAGAGAAAGATGAGCTTGCTACGAGCTGATGTGAAGTACTGAGCTAGTGACACATTTCTGTAAATGCCTCCTCATGGACTTAGTATTATAGGCTTGGTTTTCTCATACAAAGGAATAGCTATTCTAAAAGGAACAGAAAAGTTAAAAAAAAAAAACAAAACAAAAAAACCCCCACAAAACCACACACTCAGCAATACGAAGTGAGCAGATAGATGAGTGAAGGCTTGGGAAGCTCTCCTGAGTATTCTGGGCACACTGAACTGCTAGGTCAGATGTTACAATGCTCATAATTTTCTGAGTGTTTGAAGCATTTTCTGTTTATTTGAAGGCAAGTTCTCTAATCTGCTGACTTTCAGAATTCCCAAATACCACATCTCTTAGTTTTTCTGCATTTGGAACTAGTCCTGCAGATGCTGGCAGTCTAAATCTGATTCGTCTTTTATGCTTCTCTTTAATTGCTTTTAAGCATGAAGATGCCATTTTCAGAGAACTGTCTGAAGGATTTCAGTATCTTTCCCCCAAGGCATAACAGCTGATTTAGAATCCCTCACTGTCTATGCACAGCTACAATTGTTTTTTTTGTAAGACATGGATTATTTATTATTTTGTACTACATGAATCTCTCCTGCTGTTCTAATGTCCTGTGACAAAGTGAAAGCTGCTACTTTATTCCTACCTTGGATTTAACTCCAGTTCCTACCTTTAAAGAAGTCAGCAATACCTTTGAAGATCACCTTCTAAAGTCCCAGTTCAGACTTGCAAAATAACAGCCCAGATTTCACATCACCATGGTGACTGAGTGGGTGCTATTTATTCATTAACTATTCTTTAACAAGACATGAAAAAAAACCTGCCTGTAATTCCAGTAGTAGTAGTAGGAACATTATTGCTGTGGAGACCTAAGAACAGGAAGCAATTCACTCTGGTGCTGTAAGCCACTATAAATAGAGCAGCAGAGCTAAAAATGCTGGAGCTTTTGTATTGGCTTGGCTTGAAGCTCTAAAATTGAGCTTATGAGAGCAAAAGATGCTTCGGCGACAGAAAACCCGCATATTGCTTATAAATTACTAATCTGGTGCATAATCAGGCACTACTGGTCTCCAAGTTTGTTTCACTTCGTTTATGTTTCTGTGCTCTGTGACACGGTTGGTTCTGCCTCAGGCAGGCTGGGAAGTAACTCGGGGCAGCGCTGAACAGAACCAGCTGCCCAGGGTGCAGCAGAGGTGCAGAAGGCTTGTTGGTCTACAATGAGCTTTACATTTTTCAGAATTTGAAATGACTGGATAGCATTTAAAAATAAATAAATTAAAAAAAAAAAAAAAAGGTAAAAAAAAAAAAAAAAAAGGATAAATGGATGCGGACCTCTGTGAATAACTCCCTTAAACTCCTGTCTGTCCAAAAGCCTGTCTTTAATAAATAAATAAATAAATAAATCAATCCGACATGAAGGTAGACGGTCAGTTATTGTAACTTCCTCGTGCTCTGTGCGTGCCTGCGCAGGGCGGCTGCCCGGGAGAAACCTGGCACAAGGTGGAATACTTCTGATCTGACTGCACCTTCCTTGTCTTGGTCAGAAGGTGGAACTTCATAGGTCACTAGTTTTTGATTGGTATTTTCTCCCACCATTCTCCCCAATACTCACGTCTACCTTGCATACAGGGTTTTAGTTAGACTTAAAGTCTAACTAAAGACTTCAGTGAAGCTTAATCAACTGTGGATGTGAATGCTCCTATCTGAGCACAAATACTGGGTTAAGATTAAAAGCTGTGAATAATAAAACTTTGAGACCGTAACTAACACATTGTTCATCTTTTTGTGGTTTGGGGTTGGGTTTGGTTTTTTTTTCAGAAATACATCCAGCAAAAGTTTACTATTCCCTTTACCTAAAAAGCAGTCAAAATATTTTAATGAAACTGAATGTACTCTGGGATTTTCAGGCCCTCTCTTCCTGAAGATGCAGGGAGTTATTTCAATGAAGAGACAAGAGTTCTGGAAGTTCCGGTGACAATACTGATTGTCAATAAGGTTAGTGATTTTTATTATGCTGGTTATCAGGCTGACAATAGGTGTAAGTTATTTTAGTGACTGTTCACTTAATTATGCCTAATCTTAGACTAGTTCTTTACTAGTTGAAGTCCTGTGATCATAGTAAAAGGTGCTTAAAGTGCTAACACAGATTTAATAGTTTCTTCTTGTCGGCGCGTTTACAATACAGAAAGTTAAATCCTTTCGAGTTAGTGCTCATCTACTCCCTGGGAGTCTATTTTGTACCGGGGAGTTCTCAGATACCACAGCACAATCTCTTTAATGCTGATCTGTGCTGCAGATGTAGTCTTTTCCTTGCGTTGACATTTCCTGGAGATGCAGGTATGATTCCATTCTAGCATATGGATTGTGAGATATAGATGATATTTTTTAAAATTTTGCTTATCAAAGACACATTTCTTATTGCTTGTTTTTGGGGAACAATGAGGCTGAAGTTCAAGACAGCTTCGTTACATTTACACGGAATTTACAAGGAATAGAGTAGCATGACTTTTTTGCAGTTATCTTTTTGGATGACATTTCACTTAAATCTTCTTTGTACAATGCTACAGATGAAGGTTTTTATCACGTGCTCTTGCATTTGTTTCAGGCTAAAAAAGTTAATTTTACTGTGCATGCAATTGTTACTACTTCGGATTTGGAAATTAGTCCCACACAAATCAATTTTGGATACTGCACAGTCTACGAAGCTGTGCAGGCCAATGTCACAGTAACAAACAAATCCATCTTGCCACAGGAGTTTGGATTTGTGGGACTTCCAGAGGTATGTAGTTATCCCCCCACACACACCTCTTCTTGTACCAAAATAAATTTAATTATTTTGAAGACGTGTTTCAATGTGAGTATAAATAAATCACGACTGTTTTCTTGCAAACCCATGGAAATCCTTCTGCCTGCAGCACTGTGGAAACACAGAGATTAGCTCTGGTACTGGTTTCTTTAAATTTCAGCTTATTGCACCCTAAGCTTTTTCCAGGCAGGATGAACATCTTTGAGGAGTTTTTACTGTTCCGACCTACATAACATTATTATTTATCTTATTAGGATACCTGCTTTTTACACCAAGATCTCTCCTAACAGAATACCCGGGGCACTTTTCTTTCGGGCTCACAGGTTTTATACTTAGCTTACAGCACTAAACAAAACAAGCTTAGGGGTGTTGCTTTGGCCTTGAGGCTGAGGAATATCACACAGTTTGCGTCCAAATGCCCGAACACTTTGTCTTTAAGGCAGGATGGCCACGTCCACACTGCTTATTGGGAATCATCCCCTGAAGCACGCCTGGGTATTTTCTGACTGACTGTAAGTTGATGTGGAGGCTAAATTAATCACAGGAGCTGCCAGTTTCGTGTGGGCTAGGTCTACTGAATTATTTTCTTTTGCAAAAAGTTAGCTGTTCAAGCTCCATAATAGCATGATGATCACAGTGTGAAATGGTTTGGCATATTGGAGTCGGAGCTAGAGGAACCTGACATTTAATTAGGCATTCTCCCTTTTTCTGCTGTTTTGGGGATTAAAATCAGGGAGTTAGATAAAAGAAATTGGACTCTTCAGCTTCATTAAAGCTTTACTTCACAGAATGTGTTTCGTGATTAGCTTATAATGTGATAGGGAGATATTCTTGAATCATTATCAACTCACAAACACGAACCAATATGTGTTTGTAGATACTAAACTGGTACTTGTCACTGAAGTATCTGCACATCATACAGGAATCTCCAAAGATACAGGGGGACTGTATTTCAGTCAGTTGTCTATGAAGGGTAAATAAACTTCATCAGAGAAAGGTGATTACCGTAGATGGTAAGAAGCTGGGGAAGAGATTCTACTGAAGTCTGAGCTAATGGGTTTAATGCCTTTCAAGTTACTCTGAGATGAGAAATCTGCACATCAGTCAGAAACTACTCACTAACTCAAAGGAAAGCTGCTCACTAGGAGGTTTCTGATTTCCTGACATTTGTACATTTAATAACAAAATTTTCTTACCTTGCCAGTAATGTCTTATTTTGATTTATTTAATAATTTGATAATTTAACTAATAATTTCTTATCTTAATAACAACAATTTCTTATCCTGCCATTTTGAAGTTTGTGGAAATTCAACCCAATGATGGACTTGGAATTCTTCTTCCCCTTGAAAGCCTGACATTGGACATAGTCTTTAAAGCTAGCAAGGCACAAGAGTACAGCTTTGAACTAACCTGCAAGTCAGAGATTAATAGGTATGTTAAGAAATTGGTTGGGTAGTAGGGAATGTAGAAGTCTCCGTCACACTGAGTTTCCACTGTTAAGCTAGGTCAGAAATCCAATCCCTGCCGGCTTTGAAGAGGTGAGGCAGGCAGGAATTCTCCCGTTGACCAGAGTTGCTCAGTGCCTCTTAGTTTCACCCTTCATTTACCTGTCAGTCTTCACTGAGATGACTTTTCCTATCCCACCTGAAATTTATCCTTCTCACATGCCCAAGCTGCAGTTTTGCCCCAGGTTGTCTTAACCTGCAATGTTCTGCTTGCTTTTTCAGCAGAATTACTGAGGGATCTTTTTTGTAAAAATGCTTCATACATTAAGCTAATGCTACTAAAATAATGATGGCATAAACTTGGATTTGACTCGATGCATTTCCAGAAGTTCACAGAGGAAGAATTCAAGTAGGGACTCTAGCCAATTGTGCATTAAAAATAGATAGTATTATTGTTCATCTTTAGGCAAAATTCCCATTGCAAGCTTGAAATTCTGCTTAAATAGGGACTACAGGATTAGTTCCCTATTTTCCGGGCTGATTAAGAGACTATTTTATGCTGAGACAATTTATCATGTGTTTATTTTTAGACAATTCAAGCTGTCATGCAAAGCAGTTGGAGTCCACCCACCTCTTGAATTGTCTCATTCCTTAGTTCGGTTTGCTGCAACAGCTTTAAATGGTGTGTCTACAGCAACACTGTATGTGATGAATTCCCACGTGAGTGCCAACCGCTTGACTCACGCTGTCCCAAGAACGGGCAGCGGGGAACCTGCCCCTCTTGGACCCACTTGGTTTGAATTCCGTGTGCCAGAAGACTGTCCCGTGACAATCACACCTTCCGTTGGGGTTGTGTTTCCTGGGAAGGTAAATTCACTTTAAACATCCGGTGTCCTGCCAAATCTTTTGATCGTCTACATCCCTACAAATGCTGTCACCTGTAAATGAAGCTCCAAATGTAAATTATTATTAGAATAGCTGGAGTATTTTTGTATTGTTTGAAATAATGTTTTAAACTGGACATGAAGGGTTAACCAGCTAATCTGGCTAATGCTGGATGGGAGCTTTCACCCTGAATGTTCTTTCCCCGATGCTGTCAGTGTGATTTGTATGAAGAATGTTTAAATATCAAAAATGTTGGGCATGTAAAACGTGCCCACGGTAACAGAGTGGACTTCCAAGAAAGCTGGAAGTGACCTTACCCTCACGATCGTCTTACTCACTGGAAAAGCCTGTATTTTGTTAATCTTTTGGTGTCATGTCTATGCTGCTGTTGAGCTTGGTAGGTATAACGTGTGAGGGCTGAATTCTGCCTCTCATTCTTGTGTGTGCTCTCACGCTCCCAGAAAAGCTTGATTCAAGTGTCCTTCAGCCCGACACTCTCAGATCAGCTAATCAGAGAAGAGGCAGTTCGGAGGCTTTGCAGAGCAGCTGCGACAGGGGCAGAAATACAAGTAAGGAATGCTAAGAACTAGCACATGCTGTTGGTCTGATACTTCTAGAGATTTGTTTCTCTGGATGGTATTTTTATCATAAAATTATTTGCATATTAATGAAGCCCAAACCCATGATCCATGTCAGAGCCGCCTATGAAGGACAAGAGTGTGACTGTACTGTTGCACTTCATGTGTAGTCTGTTCACCAAGCAATAATTTAATTTCATGCTAACAATTTCAAAAGCTTTCCTTGCAAGCGAAAAATTTTCTTGCAAGTGCTAACTGCAAGTACTCAAAACAACAAAAAAAGAAATTTCGACACTTCTTGCAGGTTTACCACATACAAGGACTTTATATGAGGTGCAGTGGGTCAGTTAATTTCTGTGAGCACCTATGGTTGTCTTGAATTATGAGATAAATAGGTGAAATTTCCATGAGAGATTCAGTCTTTTACTCAGCTGCTCGAATAGGGGAACTCTTTTTTTTTTTTTTTTTTTTTTATGGGGTAAGATGTGTCCATTTCAACTTAATTTTACATTATTAGAAATGTGGGCAGTAACTGCTGTGTCTGTGGCTCGCTACCATCATCCTGCTGCCGGCCCCTTGCTCCGTGCACTCTGCCCCCTCTGAGGTTCTGTGAACTAGATTACCAGGGATCACCTCAGTGTGTAACATCTCCCTGTGTGTATTTGCAGAAAAGGAAGAAAGATGAAAAGAAAGAGGGAAAGAAACGCAGCATTTCCATTACCAAGCAGCAGTCTTCCAGACAGCTTGTAGGGGACGGAGGCAGCACACACCTGCCCTCTCCATGTAGTTCTGAACAACCAAACCCCAAGGAGTTAAAGCCTGAGTAAGTCAGCAAAAGCTTCCTGTACTACAGCGACAGCATTCTCCTCTAAGTGGTTTAATAAATCTACTAAAACCTATAGGTAGTGAAGAAAGCAAACTGTAGAGAAGAAATAGCTTTAGCTATGTGTTGAAAGGCTGTTTCCAAAATTAGTAGTGCTTGTAAGCCACACAGCTGGAGCCTCTCGTGTACAGCAAAGGCTCCCTTTATGCATCAGAGGGATTGAAGACTTCAGAGAATCTATCAGAAAGCAGGAGAGGTGGCTGTCCGGGTAAATTTGGCTGAAGCAACAAGGGTGTTATTTTAAAGGGCCACTAAGAAAGCTGAACTTAGTTACCAAAAGAAACTACTACTAATGTACCTTTTCTGAATAGGTCTGACAGAGCTGAATACATTCAGCCCAGAAGGAAACCATCTGATGGCCCATATCAATTGTTCTTTATTAAGAATTTCCATATATAAGCCCTGGAAATGTAATGATGCTGTAAAATCTGCATTTCAAATTGTCATTTTACAATACGTGTCCCTCTGAGAATTAACGTTAGTAGCATGTGCTATCTAGAAATTTGGAAACTTTGATGCAAAATCTGATACTTCAGGTCCCTTGTTCAACATATAATTCAACTTTATAGAGCCCCACTTCTGCCTAATCTGAGGAATTTCGAAGTGTTTGGAAGTAAATGCATGCTTAAACGTGAGGCATTTGGCTGGACTGGACGTTAGAGATTTTTGACTAAAATCCCATGTTGGCCGCAACGCATTAATTACATCTTCTAAATACTTTCAGTACAGGTCATAAAAATAATATTTCTATTTGAAAACTCCCCTTCTGAAGTATTGCTTGGCACGTTGCATTACAGAAACGTGATCATGTGTTTCCGTACCACTGTAATGATGGTGGTACTGGGAGCCAACAGAATATTTGATGTATTCAACGTAAGGAAACTGCATTGAGGATTTTGCAATCCTCAGTATAACATCTGGGTTTATAGTTTTTATTTTCTTTGGTGAGAAAAGCAAACTGCTTGGTAGGGTGGGTCCATTACTGTGCATCGAGACAGCAGCTCAGTTTCACTGTTATGTTCAATTTGGAATGTATGACTAACAAACAGTGAACACTAATTGCTCAGTAGATAGCGATTTGATTTTTTATTTTTTTCTTTCCTGCTCTCTCACTTAATAAGATGATTCTTATTCCCGGATTTTCTAGTTCTGATGCTTATATGGCAGCCCAGGCTTCCCTGCTGAGGAATTTCCGTGGGAGGTTTGACAGATACATCGTACCATGCTTTGTTGCAAGTGGCTCTATGGATGGAAAGAAAGGCTCTGAGAACCTCAGCTGCAGGTACGTGCAATTCATGATGGCTGAGAAGTTTGAGGGGGAAATGGTGGGCATGTTAATTTATTAATTTGATGAAGAAATTTGTTTCCTGATCTTCATTGGTCAGTGGTAGAAACTCATAGTTACGACCCACTAGTTAGGTAAGAATCAAGCACAGGAATATCAAAGCAGCTTAAAGAATAACTGTATGAAAAATTCAAGCCAGATGTAGTTCATCTTTCTGCTTAGGCATACACAGAAGGCCAGCCACCAAAAATTGTGTGTTGTTATGTAATACCAATTTAATGATATCCTGTGATATGAACAGAATAAGAAGAGGTTCTGGACAACAGTTTCTATTTCCATGTAACCCAAGAGCAAATACCCTTTTACTATCTCTCTAGCCCTTACAACACTCTGTACGTGGAGCTGCACTGTCCAGCTGTAGCACCATCTCTTGTGGTCACTTCAGATAATGGAGAAAACACCGTCAGTTTTGGTGATGTTGCAGTAGGTATGAAATTCGAATTCAAGTTTTGAATTTTTTCTGTCTGTCGTTAGTTTCTTCAGAGCATAGTTTTACGTTTGCTTTGACATTGTTCAGCCGATTTTCAAAAGTCAGTATAGAAACTAGCCCAGCAATAAGTACTTCAGTGGAAAATCAGGAACCTGTCTGGCCAGCTGAGGCATGCAGAAAGCAGACTTGATCCCAAAACGGCATCGGAAGCTCCACAAGTGACTGTCCAAATCTGAAAGATTTTTGGTGAGCTTTGACTAGTGTATTAGCCGTAGGAACGGGATCAACGTTTGGCCCAGGTAGAAGCACGAGGAAAAAGGAGGGATGGTAGCACATGAGTGAGCATCATAACTTTCTGAAATGTTTTCATTGCGGTCAGGCCACAGAATGCTGAAGCGAATTACAGTACAGAACATCTCCTCAGAGAAGATGGAAGTATCCTTGTTTGGAACATGTAAGTTCATCTGCCATTCTGCTTCTGTTTGATTTGACTCTTTATCTGTAGGAGGAACTGTTTGACACTAAAGCAAGTAGGAGGTAGCAGATTTCAGACTTAATACCCACCTTTCAGAGTGAGGCAGGAGGTGATGTGAAGAATATATTGGACGAGCCTAGGTGACCTACAGGAAAGCTAATTCCATTCCACCCTTTTAACTGGAAATAACTCTGCTTAGAGCCAGATTTGAGAAGCACTTAACTGCTTTCTAAAGAATATAAGGTACCGATGCCAAAGCTAGTTTCAATGCAGCATGACGTACATCTGAAACAGAACCAACAACTCGATTTTTGCATGATACTTCTCTGAATTTCTGAATACCTTGTAAGAAGAGGCTGTTATACTGGCTTGGCTGGGTTAAGCTGGGTGAGATAATGTAGGAGAAGGCATGTCCTGGATCTTAGGGTGTTTGTTAATGACCCATTCCAGGCAAAATCTGCAAGTGGAGTTGCACAGGGTTCTGGTTAACTGGAAAAGGATCTCGCAGCTATTTTAATTGGGGTGGGAGAATGGACTAGTTCTTTCCTCTGAGTTAGTTATTGATCTCTGAAAAAGCTTACAGGTGGTTAGTTTATACATCTTTGGTCTGAACAATACTTAGAATCTGTTCTTAGGTCTTTTTCCCCCAATCTCTGTTTATAAATTTTTTTTCCTTAAGTTGCACTATTTTAGCTGGGATTCTCAGTTCTGAATCCCAACGGTCCCTTCCTGTTGGTCAGACCAGTTGGAATGATCGAGCCAGGGGAAAATGAAACCTTCAGCATCTCTTTTTGTCCAAATGAGAGTAAATGGGTGAGTGAGAGAGATGACAGTAATGGGGGGAAAGAGGAGAGACAGAGCACTTGCAACGGGCTGTGTAACACACACGTATTACTGACTGGGATGAGACTGTATAATTATAAGATAATTATATAATTATAAGAAAAACTGTGTTGCCCATGCACAGCCCCTCCCAACTTTTGGATCTTTGTCTGTGCACTAAATGCCAAAGTTCTGTAGTAATTTGTGGGAGGGGGACAGTCGGAGGGGTGGGGGATGTTTTCCTTTAGTAAATGGAGCAACACAAACACTCCCTTGGCAGTTTTTTGAAAAGCTGGACATCCAGACAGCAAAAACCAACCTAACACTGAGGATCACTGGTCGTGGGGTGACACCATCAACTGTTTGCTCAGTGGAAGAAGTCCTCGATCTGGGATATGTCGTAGTCAGAGAGAAGGTGACTTCCACGTTCAAGGTAAATCCCTCCGTGCTGAACTGGAAAGCACATGAGCAGTTTCTGTAAGGAGGAAGGGGAGTTCTGTAGGTTCCAGTCCAACAGAACGTAAGGCTGAGTGGCAAACTGCAGACAGAAGAATGTGGCTTTAAAAGCACATCTGCCAGGGTGACTTGGTGCTGAGAGTTTCAGGCCAAAGGTAACAAAGCTGTGCGGGGAGGATCTTGTGAGCTGCTGCTGTCCTGCCTGCAGCCCCCACAAAACCAGCGCGCTCCAGTACCTCCCTAACAGAAAAAGTAGAAGTGGTCTGGGTGATCCTCTCTGTAGATCTAGCCTGTCTGCAGAGGGATGCGAGGGCAGAAGTGGCTTTGCTTTTACCAGCGTTAGAAGTATTTGCCCTCTTTCTCTCTTCTGCCTGTTCCTGCTCTCGCAGTTGAGGCAGCTCCATGTCCACACAAAGCAGTGACCGAGGGACAGGGATGAAGGGCAGAACTGGCCCCGCAGAGCGCACGGGGCTCTGCTCTGCCGCGGTGCGCTCCGGGGACTTCGGCCCAATCGCTCATTCACACACTGCAGAATCCCACAGGCTCAGAAACAGCCCAACATCTAAGCGTAAGTTTTCTGCTCTCAGATTAACCAAAATCCATTATTTGCTGCAAGACGCCCAGAAGGAGCCTGGTCCCTGTTGTTGGGGGGCGGGGGCTGACACGACTCGCCGTGGGCAGCAGTGACGTGCGCTACCAGCGGAGTCTGGGTACACACTAGTGCAGTAATGCAGCAAGATAAGTTCAGCCAGTTCACCAACTCTGGATCCTACAGGCTTGAGAATCAGTTTTTTTTGATGAAAATGCTGTTGTGTGAATTCATGTCATCAGATACAGAACACTTCCACGCTGACCCTGCGATACTCCATACAACTAGATTCGCTTTCGTCAACAAGGGACAAAGACTGGCAGAGACTTCCATCCTTTATTACATCCCCTTTGCAGAGAAGAGAGTTTGTTGGTAAACTTCTTTTTTTTTTCTTTCCTCTTTTCCTTTTGTTAAAGACTTGCACAGTATCAAGCAGCGTTACTTTGGCCTGTTAGATCTACACAACCGTCAAAGCCCGGGGCATCACGTCACTGAAATCAAAGACACGGTTTTGTTTCCCCAGCAGGAGCTGTACTAATTCTTTCAATATGGGGAGCTGTAAATTTATGCAGCCTGAGCAAATATCCACAAGTAAGGAGATCCTAGTGTCTGAATCTAAATAAGCCCACACAGTAACTGCGTATTAAAGATTATATTTAGGGATGTCCATCTCTGCAAAAACACGTTAGAATATAGGAAGGATTTGGTGATGCTGCTTCAGTTCCTCTAGAGGTGAATGTGTGAAGCTGGTAGATGGATTTATCTGGTAGTTCTAACACCCTGGTTTGCTGCAAAACTGTGTATCAGGTCTTCTTTATTTGCTGTTCCAACAAAAATTGAATGGGTTGAAAATATACGAAGAAGTAAACCTCCTAAAGGAGCTGTCCTCCTTTCTTATTTGTATCCTCATTTTTATTTACCAGGAACACAGAACTATAGTGGCTTAAGTGCGTTCAGCATCTTTCCAACAGAAGGGGAAATCGTTGCTGGGAAGAGCCAGGATTTTACTGTTACTTTCAGCCCTGACCATGAAAGTCTGTACTACTCCGACCATCTCAGGGTCGTGCTCTTCGGCAAGGTGAGACAATCGAGACATCTGGATTAGGAGATCAAAGTCTAACTGTGGCCTACAGTGATTTTTATCAGCAGGAGCATTAGTAGGAGTTTCAAATAATTATACCTAGTGCACAGCATTTGTAGGCAGAAATACATTCCCTTTAGTAAATAAACTGAGGTTAAGGGAGCCGCTTCTGCCGGCGCTCAGTGTGAGGAAGGTTTTTTCCCACCTGCAGAGCAGCAGCAGGGCTGGGCTGGAGCCCGGGGCAGGCTGGCGGCACAGCCGGGGGCTTTACGCCGGGTTCCAGCAGAGACCGACCAAAAGTTAACGCAGGGTGCCAGGTAACGCCTGCCCCAGGCGCTGCAGACCAGAGCAGGAGCTGGCACAGGGCAGGGCCGCTGGCTCTTCCTCTCTGTGCAAGTTTTGTGTCTCCAGAGAACCTTGGAATTGCGGTTAAGAATGCAAATCGGAACAAGCTGGGGATGTTTGGAGCCCGGTCTGTGTTCACAGTCTTTAGCCAGGTTTGGCAGCAGAGATGTTTTGCCTCTTTTCACAGCGTTAGTATAAACAGTTTTCACAGTGCCCTCCTGAGGCCCAGGGCCCAGGAGTGAAAGGCTGTTTCAAACAGAAGGGCCTGAGAGGACAAGACGAGGGGACATGCAGGATTCCTGCACTAGAGAACCGGGCCTCGGGGCATTCTGTGGGCAGGTGACCTGATGGCTCTGCAGCCGGGGCTGCCGCGTGGGTGTTCGATCACAGGGGCACTGCGGCTGTGACACCTGAAGCGTTGTGGTCTCCTGCAGGACACAGCCCACACCATCCTCCTGAGGGGTGCAGGCACAGCGCGCCCCGTGTACGTGGCGGGGGGAGCTCCCCTCGACGTGCCCGTTGAGTCCTTGGCCGGGACGTTCCCGCGACCGTTGCTGGAGGCGCTAGAAGGAGGTGATGTGCTACCACTGACACTCTGTTACAAAACAGTGAGGGATAAGACATGGGCATGTTCCTCATCCTTTAAGAAAAAGTAAATTATAAAGGTACTTCTTCCAGAATCAGAACAAATAAGCATTATGGCATAGCCTGTACTTATAACACACAAAAAAAAGAAGAGACTTTCTCTTAAGGCAAGATTTTTCTTTTAATTTTTACAGTTATATCTTAACAATCATCTTCTATCTTTGTAACTTACCTTGCAAAAAAATGATTATCATTTAATACTACTACAAAATATTAAGATCTATTTGCTTTCTGCCACTTCTCTGATTTGTATTAACTGTTGATAAAATTATTTCATATAGAAAAACATACCTTGGACTCTCCTGATTGTACTGTTATGAAACAGACACACTTTCAGGGGGTTGAATTTATCCTTCCTTAATTTCTTTGGACAGGATCTGTGTTGAGAGACAGTAAACGAGCAACAACTAGCTCCGGAGCTATAAATAAACCCAAGCACACACCATACACCAGCAGGAATACAGTACACACAATGTACGGGCCACGGGGCTGGAAAATGAGCATCAAACTTGATAAACAATTAAGTTACAGTTTGCAATTGGAAATTGTGCAAAACCTCCTTTTAATTCTTCACTAACTCTGTACCAAGGATCTCCTTATCTATGCCAGCTCAAGAATTTACCACAACATCACTTTGTTTTGAACCATCCTGGTGTAATTTACGCTGGTTCCACACTGATAATTGCTCGTTTTGACTGTCTCCAAGTTTACCCGACTCCTGTTTGTTTAGAGCTACAAGAACCAGTGAAGTCCGTTCTCCTCATCCTGGAGTATGTCGAGGGTTCTGCAGCACCGGCCGTGACAGAACTGGAAGTTGGAGCTATACACTCAGCTCGGTTCCCATTGAAGAAGGTGAAGAGAATAAAATGTGCAGTTTTATAGCAGGTGGTGTAAGGAATACTGACAGTGCACAAACAGCTACTAGTTCTTTGGCAAACTCATTATATAAATTAACACAGCTTTCAGGGTTTCTGATAAGCTTTACATTAGAAAAGTGTCAGTGTTTGGAAATACTGTTGTTCAGAGGCTTAGTATGAGGAATTAGTATTATCGTATTAAGTCAGCAACGAAAATTAATTCAGCTGTTTGCTTCCCTAATTCTGAAATACAGAAGTCTGAGCGCAGACCTGGGTGCCAGGGCTGGTGCTCTTATTTCAGGGTAGTGTTTTGTGGCAGCCTGGCCCCGTGACGGCGTGGATACCTGCAGCGCCCAAGGGCTGAAGCGCTTTGGCCCAGATACAGGCACCTGGGCAAAACTGGGGAGGCATTGTGTTTGCCGGAGCGGGGGGGCTGTGGTGAGGGCGGGGTGTGTGCGTGTCTCCCGCAGGACCCGGAGTTCAGCGTGGGCAGCCTGGCGCTGCTGCAGCAGAAGGGCTTCACCCTCCGGCCCGCCAAGGGGACGCTGGAGCGCGGTCAGGCCAAGCGCATCGGTGTTTCGTGGGTGCCACCTCCTGACTCGGATGTAAGTTGCAGTCGCTGCGATGCTCTGGGCGGGTTCACCCGTTTGTAGCTGCTCTGGAAGGCGTCGGCAGCCAGGGCCGGGACACGCGGGGTGAGGAACACGCGGGGTTACGGGGAGGAGAGAAAAAGCCAGGAAGAACCCGTGTGCCGTGGAGGGCTGGTCCCTCGCAGGGGCCTTCCGCGCCGCCGCGTGGGGAAAAGAAGCAGCATTGGACACTTGAACCTGACAGAACTCTGAGTAACCGCTCCCAGGTCGCGGCGTTAGACAGCGCCAAAAGGCCAAAATGCTGCTGCTCTTAACTAACAGATGAGGTGAGCTTTTAGTGTCCCTGCGCAAGAAAACCTGCGGTCCTGCTGACACAGCACTAGGTTTACACGGATCGTTCTGCTACAGTGTCATTTCCTTCAGTATATTCCTGGAAGTCAGGAGGGCCTTCTTGTTTTTCTGCTCGATGAACCCTCTTTCCCTGGCTGCTTCTGCCCTTCTGTATTGCAGTCTAGGTCTGAGGCCCAGACATCTCCGCAGGGCCGTGCTATCCCTCCCTGATTCATCCTCCTGGGATTTCACAGGGACTGAAAGAATTTACTCCCCTGCTTTTTGTTGTGAGCCGTGCGTGGGATGGCAGGATGAGTAGCTTGTTCCAAAATTAAGAGAATCATGTGCAGAAAGACAGCAGTAGAGTTCCTGGCATGATGCATCGGGTTGACATTGTGCCTCTCGGTAACCACCGGTGGTTACACAAGATTGCAGGCTAACTGGTGGCTGACTGGGGCCGTGGCTTTGCCAGCTCCCCGCAGCGCCCTGCCGCTGCCGTGCCCAGTTGTCAGGGCTGTAACGTGGTGACAGTATCGGCAGTGCTCTGGAGATGGAATGCTTAGTCACCGGCTCCTTTCCTTACTGCAGTGTGAGCGTTGCGTGGAGATGTAAAAGAGCCAACACAGTGGGAAGGGAGGTAATCTATAGCTACAACTGGGGCATCTTACAACCGAGGTGTAAAATGCATCGTTTAGAACTTGATCGACTTCTCTGTTCTAGGTACAAAAGAACAGGTTGGGTTGATATGTGCAATATTTTTTTTGTAGGCCAAGGACCCTGTGCTTGTGACAGCCCTCCTGACCTTCAAAGGTGACATTAAGGAATCTTACCGAATCCTCTTCATGGCGAGAGTTGTGTCTGCGTGTGCTGCCACGGAGTGAGGGAGCCAGGCCAGGCGGCAGGGAAGATGGAGGCTTTATCTTACTGGGAAATCAGCTCCGTTGAAACATGGAAAGATTTTTAGATTGATCCAAATATGTGCAGGGAGCAGAGAAGTGGGAGGGAAGGTGACATGTAATATTTCTGCTTTTTTCCCCAAAAAATTCCACGTAAACTCTCTTTCCATCAGTTGCATTTTCAAGCCGACTCTATGACAATAATCTTGTGGTAGAAGACAGACTGAATGAGGGGCCCAGGTAGATACATCTGCTGTTAGTCACCGTGTCTTCCCAAGGCACTTGTTCCCTCGGCCGGAGTATCTCTCTTACACCTACGTGGATGAGTTTCAGACAACGTCCATCTTTCCAATTTCAGATGCATTTGAATGGATTTGGAAAACCCTTGGCTTTTTCCTTTTTAAAACCAGAATAAAGCTGCTTACGCAAGTCTCCTCTAAATCGTTTGGGCAGTCATCTTTACGGTGCACTGTGAAAGCTTCCTGATGACACATGATCGAGGAGGAAATAGTGACTGTGTTGCCCACTGAGTCGCTGGATACGGTTGGACACTTGACCTCAATCGTGGCTGTCCAGGAACTTTGTATTTCTACATTTGCTTTCCTCTAATTTCTGACTAAAAATAGATTTCTGCCTGTTACTGAGTTAAGTTGGAGTGCCCTGCAGGTGTAACCTCTGCCAGGAAGCAGTAGCTAGTTCAGGGAGAAGTAGAGAGGCACTACACTATGGAGAATGAAAGGACCAGGACGTTAGCAGACATCTAGAAATGTAGATAATCTTTTAAATCTTGTATCACACTCTCTTTCTTGAATCACAGTGAATCTGTGGCAAAACTCCCTCACCACCACTCCAAAGGCATATTGCCCTTTGGCCCTGCGTAGCTGTTAAGACTGCTTAATTAGATTATGCAGTAAGAGAATAGAAACGGACTGTTTGTAAATCTCCCTAAGGTAAAGTGTGGCGAGCTCGTCAGACTGCAGGAAAAAGCAGTAAAGCACTTGTCACCAGAAATTTTTTTATAGGGGAAGCTTGTATAACCGATGAAGAGGCGTTCCTTGTTTTTCCAAAGACAGTGTTTGATCCATTCAGCTCTGTTCTCGTTTAATAATGGATCAAGTGGCTGCGAAGTTACTTAACTCTGCAGTCTAAAGCCCTACAAACGCTGAAGCACTGAACAGCAGAGGCAGGAGGGGCGGGGGGGGGCAGTGCTGGCCAGAGACAGCTCTGCCTTGGTAAGAGGCACCGAGTATTCCTCCTGGCACAGCTGGGGCAGTCGGGGTGAAGCTGAGGACAATGAAGTTCATGTGCTGATTCTCTTGCAGTCCTTGCAGGGAGATTAAATACTGCTGCATAAAAAGAAACTCCTGCCAATAGTTCTGCACGGTTGCCTCAAGATAGGGAGGTTTTCAGAAAGCAAGGACGAGCACAGCCTGGTGGAGTGGGAGGTTTATTTCAGGCAGTTAATTTGGGGGCATCCATTATGTGAGGATCCTTTGGGTTTCCCTCTTGGAAGCTGGAAAGTAATGGCTGAGAATACATTTGTCTCCAGACCCTCATAACTATATAATGTGCTGAAAAGAAGTGTAAAATTATCAGGAAACCACACCACTGACTTAGGAATCTTCCACTTCATAGAGGCCAGGAACTGTGAAAAAGCATCCAAAGGATTAAAAAAAGGAAAAAAAACAAAAAAAAAAAAAAAAAAAAAAAAATGTAGAGCCTGCAGTAATGTTGAGACATTGTGGAGATTGCTTGCGAGAATAAGGCGGCGGCTCAGTAAGCACAAGGAGCAGCTGGTCCACCCAACAGTAAGTGCCTGGACCCCGACTCTGAGAGACCGAGCCCGAGTCTGGGGAGCTCTGGCTGCGCCCCGTGGGCTGGGGAAGCTGGAAGGGCACGTGCACGGCGCCGTGCTGCCGCGCTCCGGAGGTCAGGCTGGTTATCAGAGCAGCTGCCATCGACCTATGAACAGCCCAGGGGGTGAGCGAAGGGTGTTACCCACTGTTAACTGTGTGCTTTGGACTTGATCTCGAAAACCCGCATGAATAATTTCATGGATTTGGAGTGAGCGTAAGGTTCTGGGTTTCACTGGGGAAGGTTTCCACACTTAAAGCTAAATGTGTATTCCTTCTCTCTGGGGGAGTGTTGAACCGTGACAATAAGAATAGGTTGCTATTCCTGGAGTGCTGGAAATAAAGGAAATTATGCTTGCAATACACAGCTGAGACTCTGTAAAGCACTTATAGAAATCTGAATGTTTTCTATTTTCTTTCATAACAGAAAAGCCTGTTATTTTATCTCGGGTCTGGAAAGTAATTGTGTTTGACTTCTTGGGGGCATAATGGCTGATCCTTGTGGGATTGGGTTTTCCCCTCCAACTGGATTGGTTTTGTTCTTCTGGCACAGTCATTGAGGTGCCCAGCTCTTGCACAAGGCAATGTTTGAGCGACGGGGGAGACAAACTGATGTGGAAAAAAAAAAAACATTGCTGTGGGAAAGCAGATCCGTTGTAAAACTCAACACAGGCATGTGGCCTGTGCTGCTTCATCTGGAACACAACTGGAACTTAAAGAGTAAAAGCACAAGTTCCTTTTTCTGCAGAATGTAGCCCTTGGATGTTCCACTGTCATTCAGATGAGAATTGCCACGTTTCACCAAGGGATAGAAAACAGGATCCTTTCCAGAAAAGAAACAACTAATCCTCTGATATATTTGCTGAAGTTCTTGGGCTTGATTTAGTGTTTAAACAAAGTTTCCCAATCTAGAGTAAACAGGTTTTCCTTAGGAGACACCTGACCGCTTGTTTCCTTGAGCTGACTGAAGTGGAGAAATCAGTTCCTAAACCCTGTGACAGCTCCGTCCTGTTTCATCACCAGGACTCTTCACTTGCCTAAAACCTCTTGTCTGTGAGTGGATGTTGAGCAAGCAAGCCAAGGATTCACTAACAGATCTGACTTCTAAACCAGAAATAACTAAAATAATTTCATTTAGATGAACATAGTTACTTTTGCTGTTTTTTTAACTGGCACCGAGCCTCTTTAGAATCTTCCCAATGCAAATTTGCAACGATCCAAGATGCACACTGTCAGGCTGCTGAAAATTTAGGAATTCTGTCTGGATGCTCCTACCTAAGCAATTCTTATTTGTAATATGTATGAAAACAGCTTCTTAATCTTTCTCCAGTACAGGAAACAAGAAATTGACTGGGATGCCTGACTACTGGAAACAGTTCTCCTGCTAATTTAGCCACACCAGGCTGAACTAGAAATACTGGGTTTGTAGGTGATTCCTTGACGCAGCTGAGAGCTATTGCATCCACTTGCGTGGCTTAATGCCAAGTGCACAACTACCCGAAGCAGCTCCAGCCTTCGTGCAAGTTAATCTCTTGAAGCAGCAAACAATCCTGTCCACTGCTGTGCTTCTGAAGTACGTTATCAACCATCGTAGCACATTTGGCATTAAAATTGCCTGGAAATTCTCAACACGTAATCTGATGTTTCTCTTCCCATATTATAGGACTCCAATAGGGATGGAGCCCTTATTGTGAGGATAACATGGGAACCTCAGAAATATATTTAAGTATCCCAGAAGCTGAAGTTTTCTGCTCTTCTAAGTGTCTGAACATTAGGCTTTCAGATGGAGTTTTGCAGCTGTGATCCCTCGTGACTCACTGGACACAAACTCCTGTGCTCTCAGGTTCGGGTCTGTGTAAATAGACTGGGTCTGGGCTTGGCTCTGCTGCTGTTCTAGTTTAATAAGAAATTCACATCCATGTATGATCTTTATAATCCCTAAAAGGGCTATCACTCATTTCTAAAACAGAAAGGAAGTGAGAGAGTAAGTACTGGTGTCATAGCCATGTTATTAATCCATCTGCTGCTCAGCTGGTGCCTTCAGATTGCTTCACACTTATGAATGCAGCTTTTCCTAAATGAGCAACGGTCCCATGACCCTGAGCAGTCCTGGAGGAAGATACTTTAGTCACTCTGCCTCATGCCATGGCTGTGCCTTGAAACGCTGGGTTTGAGCCTTACAGAGCAAACCTCAGGTGGAGCAGGGGCTGCGGAAGCCTGTCCTGCCCAGCTGCTGCAGCCCGCGCTGCTCCCGGGGGCAGGAGTGTCCCCGGCCACCTGGAGATGACCCATCCTTCTTGTAGAATAAACCTCTGGCAGCCCAAGTCCAAATATATTCTCCTCTTGCATTAAAATCTCAAAAAAAAAAAAATAATTCCTTGTATTTTGTCTCATTGTCATTACTGGAGGAGCTTTTATACATGCACCCACATACACACTCTGAGGAGATCAGGGACCTCACCAGATGGCGAAACACCATCCTCTTAGTTGATCTTCCCCTTTCTTCCCCAGTTGAAATCTT
>NW_020799127.1:6785587-6815188 GCF_003259725.1 Athene cunicularia | reverse complement strand
TTTTTTTTTTTTTCCGAACCTGTGTTTCTTTCTAATATTTCTCATACGTAGTTTCTCATTCCTTTTTAATTTCTCCTGCAAAATCCCTGTCCAGGGGCGCGCACAGCCCATCGGTTGTGTCTCAAGGCGAGCGCCGCGCCCAGCCCGCCTCGGGGAGAGCTCCGTCCTGCCGCTGTGCCCCGCGCTGCCGGGGGGCGTGCTGCCGGGCGGTTATTTATTCGCCCGCCCCGGCGGAGGCGGCCCCAGGCCCGGGGTGCAGGGCTCGGGTGTCCCCCGCCAGGCGCTCCGGCAGCCTCTCCTGGACCCCCCCGGGCCGGGCTCTGCTCCCCGCCGCGGCTGCAGGGGCTTCTCTCCTCCTGCCCGCGGCTCCGGCGCTTTGCGCGTTCCCGGGCACCGCTCTGTTCTTCAGAGAACAGCTGCAAGAACTCTGATCAGTGAGTAAACGAAATCGTTGCGATGTTTGTTAACGGACCCGCTCCCGTGGTGGCCGGGGGCCGTTCTCGGAGCAGAGGACGACCGGCCGACAGGCAGCCGCTGCCGCTGCTTTTTCCCCTCTCCGAGACCCTTGCCAGCCCGCGCGTCTGGCTCGGCTGGCCTTGCTCTGTAGGCTGAGGTGCATGATCCTCTTTCAAAATGACTTTTGGAACGTCATCTTCTGAAAAGTCACTTTGCAGATTCTCCTCTGCAGCCAAAAGCTTTGTTCTGTTCCGCGAAACCCATGAAACTGCTGTGGCAGCTGCACTCCTGACGTGATAGAACCTGTTCCCTGTTCTCTTTTTCTTTTTTTTCCTGTCCTGTAAGGAGATCTGAAAAAAGACATTTCTGGTCGCATTGGAGGTATGAAAAAGTAAATGAAAAATAACAGGGGGGAGTAGGCATTTGCCTTAGGCTGCATTTTCAGACAGGCCTGTGGTGTTAGGTACCTCATCTCCGTGAACTTTAAATAACTCTTGGATTCATTTTTCGAGAATCCAGCCATGTGTACTTCTCTCTCCTAAGCAACACTAAAGTACTACTTTGTAAAAACGTTTATTTACCCAGAAACCAACTTTTAAAGTGGGATTATTTGCAAGTTCTCAGATGGATTAGTTTTAAAACCACGAAGAACAGTCCTCTGAAACTAAATCTAAAGAGGTTTTGCTCTGTACTCTTACTGATTGCTTTTCCTTTTTCCCCTCAGAAATCATGTGAAATTTATTCCCTGTCGCACGTTCACTGTTTGACTATAGATTTTTAAATCAGTGAATCATCTGCTTTCCTTCACAGATGCCCTCAGAACATGTCTAATTGGACAAGTCTGTGGTATGTCTGGTAAGTTTATTATTAATCTGACTAACCCAGAGTAATTTGAAAGTTATTATGAGCAGTAGTTGTAGGCAACGGAAACTCTCTTCTCTCAGGCAGGACAGAGGAAAGGGTTTCTCCTCGGTTTCATGGAAGTGGAATAAGTTACAGACGAGCCCACGAGGGAGATAAGGTGTCGGGCAGGGGACAGCATTCGTCTAGGGAGATGTCATCTTTCCTTTCTGAGGCCACTCCAGTTGAACTGCAGGGCTGTGAGCAGGCGGCTCCGCGGAGCGCGCCGGGGCTGCGCAGCGTGGGCCTGCCGGGGCTCTCGCCCGCCGGCGGGGCAGCAGGTGCTGAGCTCCCAGCGCCGTGTTTTCAGGCTGAACTCCAGCTGATGACGAACCTGGGTACTGGCTCTCGGAATGACTGAAAGGGGGAGAACAGAAGTAGAAGGGGAAAGCTCTCGTCACAAGTGCATTCGCCTCTTGCCTAACGCAGGCACTGCAGGGATCCGAACGTTGTTTTTGTAGTTTGCATTCTGTCGGTGTATTAACTTCGGTGGTAGCACACAGAGGGAGTTGGTTATTTTTAGCTGTCACTCAGTCTGGACTAATTTTGGTTGCTATCCTTTGCCTTCTTAGAACGTGCTGATCCATTGCACTGTTTAAAATACATAGTTACATAAAATATTTTAAGAAGGCTTCTGTAATTAGGCAGCGTTGAAATCATGAAAGCAAATGAGCTCGAGCTGAGCTTTCTACTGCCGAGATGCCTTCTCCTGGGTGATTTCTGCCTCCGTGGAGGGCAGCAGCAGGCGAGGGCGTGCTGGTTTCACAGGACACACTGGCATGCAGCTGGTGGAGTGTCAGGGAATGCCGACTGGCTCACCATGAGGTAACACTCCTACACTGGAGGAGTGTCTCAGAGCAAAGTTCCAACAGGGCAGCATGTTCATAGAATCGTCTAGGTTAGAAAAGACCTTGAAGATCACCCAGTCCAACCATTAACCTCACATAGACAGTTCCCAACTCCACCAGATCCCTCAACATTATGTCGACTCTACTCTTAAACACCTCCAGGGATGGGGACTCCACCACCTCTAATTTGCAAGAAAATGCAGGAAATTTGTAGAAGTTTGAGGCCCTCAAATCCGACCTTCATACTGAATGTAGTCTTTACATGTATCTGACTGTCATACTAACAGAAATATACTCTTGTTAAAACTAAATAAAACAGTTATTGAAGAAATGTTTATTTTAGAATCATGGTTTTTATGGGCAAGTACTGTCTTAGATTTGGAGAAAATAATAGAATGCTACTGAGGCCATTTCTATACATATTTAAGGTGGAATATAATCCTAACGAGAAATTCAGGAGCATGATCTGTCATACAGTAATTCCTGTCAAACCACTATGAATGTACTTTGTCCTGGGACCTATTGATACATCTTTACAGGACTTCCAAGCATTTCTTATTGCTTCATCTTCTCGTGCCATGTCTTACTGCTCACCTGGCTCGTGAGGAGAGTGGATTCATCTGAGAAATTGGGGGGCGGGAAGGTAGAGTTTCAGTCGAGAGAAGCGCCTGAAACACTAGCGTGTCCACCTAGGTATCCTACAAATTGTTAAATAATAAACTTCGTTAAACAATACCTAGAGATAGAGTTGTGTTATCAAAACATACTGCAAAATATAATTTCTGTCCTCATCTGTAAATAAAGGTCCTAGACTTAGGAAAGTTGGTATTTGTACTTCCCTCCAAGTACGTACCCGCTCTTACTGTTGACAGTGGAGCCATTCTCCCTGCATAAAAGTTGAAAATACAACCCAAGATAATTAAGTTACGGCATCTGTGAGGCAGAAGGGATTGTACCCACGGCCAGTAGTACTTCAACCTGTGATTAAGTGTTTGTGATCCAACTTCCTAATTCAGGATCCAGCACCCATTCAGAACTAAACCTCGGAGGTCTGGCCTGTCCTTCACCCAATTAGAGTGAAATTACATTCAGCTCTGGAAGAAGTAAACCGTAAGCAATGAAATAATGGTATCGTCCCTCCTTCTCTAAGGTTAATCTTGCTGACAGTGTTCCTGCTCCTGCTCTCTGGGATCACAGCGAGCTGCATCCAGTTCTGCTGCCGGAAGAAGAGGCTTCCAGCCGAGCCCTTCCCTTGCCACCCTTACGACCTGGCAGGCAGTGCCGTTGACAGCGACAGCACTGCCCACAGCACAGTGACCTGTGAGTATCCCCTGGCAGTCAGCGCTTCAGCAGTGCTTTGCTACCGAACGTCTGCCTAGAATTCTTGGCTTGCAGTAACTGGGACTTTCTGAGGAACTCCCAGAACAACTTGCAGCCCCGTAGGGTGGGCACGCGAGATAAAGGAAGGTCATGAGGACAACACAGTGAGTGAGTGCAGAAAACAAGTAGGATTTAACAGTACAGAGGTTAAACTAAAGTCTGTAGTGGGTTAACTTCTTAAGTGTCATCTCCCACATCTGTTCTTACTGCCATTCCCTTATTTTTTTAACTTTCCTGCCCATCTCACTGTCCAACTATCCCAGCCAAAGTTCTCTCTAATGTGAGGAATTGTTCACAGCTGTTCATGTACGTGTACGAACCCAGCTGACACTACCTCTGTTACAACATACATCAGCTATTTCACAGTAATGACTGGATGGTGATAGGCAGAGACATTTTTAATTCTGACTCCTTTCTTTTGGAGAATGATTATATCTTCCATCATGGGTAATTCTATACTGACAGCTTTTAGTATATAGTGCATATGTTCTGACACCACAAAAACGAGTCCATAATTTCTTGGAGAAAAGCAGGATTAGACCTTTAGGTATCAGCAGCCCATGCAGGTGTTTAATTTTATTTTTTTTTAAATTCCTTTTCTTCACAGCATATAGCTCACTGCAGTACCCTCTACGTGCCCCTATTCCTTTGATATTTATGGATGTGGGTAAGAACACTGTGTCCCCTCCAGCTTACAGTCTCTATGCAATGGAGTTGCCACCTTCTTATGATGAAGCTGTCCAAATGGGTAAACAACGCGCTGAAGTAGGACAGATAAGCCAGAAACTCAATGACATCCCTGGAGAAGTGACGTCAGGTGGGCTGAATCCCATCCCATATTCACCTGATACAATCAACAGAAATCCAGCAACAAAGGCAAATTCAGAAAATTCAGAAGATGCAACAAAAGAACAGCCACAGCTCTGACTCATTTCAGGAGGGGAGTAAAGGAAGGGAAGGACTGTAAGAGTTAAAGAAGACATGAAGAGTTTGGTTTTGTAAGCAGGTTACGATGGGAGGGTGTTTCCTCTCATGCCCTTGTAGTGATCGGTCAGTTAGAAGAAATTTTTTCTGTGACTGCTGTAAACTCCTGGTAAAACTTCTTCAAGGCCATGAAGTAAAAGGGCAGCAGTTTATAAATGCCTGTAAAAGTGGAACATGAATTCTTGTTCATCTTCTGATTAAAAAAAGATATTCCTTGTGTCCGGCATATGGCAATAAAAAACGTCAGGGGAATTTTGCCTTCTTGGGAACACAGATGAAGAGTCAGAACAGTACAAACAGCAAGTTGTTCTGGAACAGAAGCTTCCCAAACTGGAGTTGAAAGGGGAATCCTAGCAAGTCACACTGAACAGCCTCTGTAGTTTCTCTTCTTTTGAGAACGTTAACTGTCCAGAAGGTTCTGGAGTGCTACATAATGGCACAGGCTCCTTGAACTGCAGGAAGATGGCACACAAGGACAGGAAAGTGTGGGGAGGGAAATGCGTTATGTTATGTTTCACAGTGAGACAAGGTTTTTTCCTTGGTTATGAGACCTGAAGGGATTGCTCTTCATTTTTAAAAAATCTTTAAACTTCTATTTTCAAGATGAGTTGGCTTGTAGGTGGGATCTTTTTACTACTTATTTTTGCCAGTTAAAGTACAAATTAGTCTCAAAGAGACACTTGCACACATGATTAAGCATTACTAATGTATTTCAAATATTCATCAAGCTTTCAAAGATGCCCATAACCTTTATCTGCTCAGGTGTCAGGGTCTCAGTCAGTACAGACAAGAAAAAAAAATCAAAGATTCCTGGCAGCTTTCACCAGTTTAGTACATAGATGAGCTCAGTAATGTGCAGGATGGTACAAAGCGTGCTCTAGCTGTGCCACGTAGAATAAGTTACAAATCCAAAATACCATAGTACAGGCTGGGCAATAGTCCAAAGAAATTACTCTTCAGGGATGATTCTTCGTGAAGTACTGATAGCAAGGATAACTGCTATGCCCCATTTAAAAACTGGGAGCTCGGAGTTGATCACAGTGGTCTCAGCCCAGACAAAAATATGGGCTATGAGAGGCCTTTTTTAAAACGACAGCTCTTTCCCTTTCTTGCCCCTCCCACATTCCAAATAGTATGAATTCTGTCCACTCCTGAGTAGTGATTTTCTTTGAATCCCCTTTAGCAAGGTGCTGATTTGGCTGCCTTTAAGAACATGAGCAATCTACAGGATGGGATTATCTACGGGGTAAGAGCAGGAAAGGAAGCACAAGCACTAGTGCTATTAATGAATGTAGTGTGGAGCACTAGGTCAGAGCTAATGTTGACTGACCTACTAACAAGAATATGACTGATAGTCTTCATTTTTGCTGAAGTTGCTTTGGTAGCTGTGAGGAGATGCTACCTTCTGCAGATATTTAGGTGTCGGTCGTTAATAAGCAGTGGAAGCGGTGGGCACAAAATCTTGCACAACTTTTAGAGGACTATTCTCTGACAGCCCTTACTGCAAGAACTACCCTGGAAATGAGCACTAAAATTTAAAAATTAAGATCTCCCTGCCAGCCAGCAGGACTGAGACTGGAATCTCTGCTACACATTCATGGTGTGTGAGCTGTTCATGGGTCCGGCTCCCTAGAGAAGTGTTAGTTCTATATTGAACTTGCTTATAGCTTACTGTAAGGGTTGCAAGGTTTAACAAAATTGGTTTAACAAATCTGCTTCTCCTCTGTCTCTTCTCTGTCATTCTTAATTATACTTCTGTTTTATTCTCTCTGCTGACTTCTTTTTTCGTGACAAGATGGTGACTAGGCATAAGCCAGTGTAACTGGATGTCTCTAGCTGGAAGAGCAATACGTGCCCAGGCCTGGGTGTCTCCAAGTCACAAATACAGCAGGTGTGTTTTCATTTCTTGAACTTTTCCATCAGGCTAGTACTCAGAAACAGATCCTATGCCTTTCCAAAGAAGAAATATCAGTTGGAGGGAAATGGCTGAGTGCTCACTCACTGATAAAAACAGGAATACAAAACCAGGCAAAATGAAAAAAAATAGTGACTGACACAAGAGGGCAGTCCTTCACTTTTCAGTGTCTTGCATTGTATCACCACCGGGAACAGCTCTGTAAGAGACCAGCTCCTGCTGTTGCAGAGAGGGAGGGCGCTCTAAGGCTCAGTTTTGCTCCGTTCTCCAGAAATAACTCTGCAATGCAAGGACTGAGCTTGCTCGAGGAGGATGGGGGAATAATTACAACCGTTTGACTTCCCTCCCCTTCGTGCTTTTGCTAGCACAACGCTTCTGTCTTGTGAGCTGTCAGCAGTCCCTGACACATACTCTACCAGCGCGGGGAGGTGTTTCCATTCGGGCATGGGGACGAGGTTTCTAACTCTAAGACCCCGGTCAGAACCCTAAATGCCCGTGGAGAGTTTACAAGTCAGATCCGACTCCGTTACCACCTGGATTAACAGAAAAGAGGGGCACCTCTGTTGCAGTCTAGCCGGGTTAGTGTTGCCCTGCAGTAATCTGTCACTCATGTCTTGATTTGCATTTGTCCACAAGTCATTACCCAGACTGAAAGAAAACAACTGGACCTGCTGAGTAGGCAAAGAGGAACTGAGCTTCTGTGTGTGTGTGCAGGAAGCAAGTGTCATTTGATGCAGCATAAATAAATATATAATATTATAATATATAAATAAATATAGAATAGATTAAAGAATAATACAGAATAAAACACTTTTAGGGGTTTTTTTCACCTGACTTCCTAGGAAGAAGGGCATAATCTGGTATTTTCTTTCCAACACCTAAAGGAACGGTGACATTAGAGTGGGGGTCTGCTACAGGCCCCCGGAGCAGGAAGACCGAGCAGATGAGGCCCTCTCTAGACAGAGAGGAGCAGCCTCACATTCACCAGCTCTGGTCCTCGGAGGTCCTCAACCACCCTGGTTATCTGCTGGAGGGACAACACAGCGGGGCATAAGTGACCCAGAAGGCTCCTGGGATGCCGTGATGATAACTTCCTCTTTCAAGTAATAGAAAAGCCAGCAAGGAGGGGTGCTATGCCGGACCTGGTCCTCACCAACAAGGAGGTGTTGGTGGGGAGTGTGAAGGTCAAGGGCAGCTTGGCTGCAGCGACCATGAAATGGGGGAGTTCAAGACCTTTAGGGCAGCAAGGAGGGGGGCGTGCAGCTCGCTATCCTGGACTTCAGGAGAGCAGACTTGGGCCTCTTCAGGGATCTGCCTGGCAGAGTAGCATGGGATAAAGCCCTGGAGGGAAGAGGGGCCCAAGAACGCTGGTTGGTGTTCAAGCATCACCTCCTCCAGGCTCAGGAGTGCTGTATCCCCACAAAGAGGGAGTCAGGTAAGAATGCCAGGAGGCTGCATGGATGAACAAGGAGCTCCTGGACAAACTCCAGCACAAAAAAGAAAGCCTGCAAAGGGTGGAAGCAAGGGCGGGCTCTTACCTTATAACATGATTCATTAATTCAAACATAAACTGCTTGTTAATATAAACTATTGACCTACCCAGCCTACAGGAACATGGAATTTTGTTTGCACATCAAAAGCAGTTCAGTTTGCTCCTCACAATGTTTTCAATAGTGATGTCTCAGGCCCTTATCAAAATCATCTGACTCCGCACAGAAAGCTGATAATCAAAGCTGTCCCTGGCACCTGTCTTTGAGGAGGCAGATTACCCCCCACAACTGCTCCTTATTTACATCTCCACTTAACAGCTTTCTTCAGCTCAGTAGCATTGCAGGAGTTATATCCCTCCAAATAGGAAGATCATGACTAGGGCATGTACAAATTCTGTTTAAATTCCTGCAGCAAGCAAAGACCTCTCTTCCCCTCTTGAGAACAGTTTATATTTGTGTAGAAAGCCCAGTTCATTAATTAGAACCACTGTGGGAATAGAGTGAGAGAAAATGACCCCTTAATGAACTAATATCAGGCAACAGAATTAAAAAGGGTGATCTCCTGAATCCTTGGTCTACACGAGCAACAGCTTGAAAATGTTGCTCCTGAGTGCCTTACATAATGCTAAATAGCAGGAAGCAGGATGGAAGAGTGTCCGTTGATTGCCTGGGTCTGTTCTGTTTAATTGGGTAAGTCAGAGAAAGACAAATTTTCTTGTTGTGAATGTCTGTATAAATAGGCTTAGTAGCCAGTTTCCTCTCAACATGCGTTTTTGCAGTGTGATTAGGAAGAGGACACTAAGAGCTCCTATCCTACTGTATGGTAAAGTTTAAATGAGCTTCTTTCTTTTAACTGATGTTTTAAAACTCACTAACTAAATCCAAAAATGTGGAATGGAGATTAATGCTCTGTTTTCATTTTGGCCGCTTTTCCATATGCGTTTCCACATGGAAAAGATGCATTTTCTGGAAAAGCTTCTCTTTTGGCTTTTGCTTTGTGTTCTGCAAAGCTCTCTTTACCTCTCAGTGTGGGATCCGACTTTATAGTTCTAGAAAACTTTGTTTTGTTGTTGATGCTCTTAATGAGGCTCAAATAGTAATTGAGAGACTTTTAAAAGCCCCCAACCCAGATAAACACTGTGTTCCTTTATGTTTAGTTAGTCTGCTGAGCTAGTAAAAGGGAAAGGAGGGATAGGACTATTCTTAAACTTTACTTGTTCTTACCAGGTATGGTGACTGGGTCCCTGGTTTTGTCAGTGAAAGTGTTTGGAGTGTAAATGGTTAGCTAGCCTTTGGACTTGGATTTTGTGCTATTAAAGTCAGAGGAAACAAGGTGAGATTCTACAGAAAAAGCCCATTTTACGTTCAGGTTTATTCCTCCCAGCCCCATATACATTTCCTCCTGTATTTGCAGACAGGCATGATGTCTCAATTTCTAGTTGGAAACGTTGCAGAGTGTCGCTTAAGAGCCCTCAGATAGAATCCAGAGGTGGGTGTATATCTGTGAGAAATTAAATTATCTCTATGGATGTATTCCTTATAGCTGTTTTTTAAAGTATTCTGAAGCTGTTTTAAAACAAGACGCTGTAAGTGATACTGTTTATTAGTGCTATAGTCATCTGAACTGTGAGTGTCTAAACCAGAAGCCTTTCATGAGAAATCTGCAGTCCCTGGTGGTGGTATAGAATAGTCTCTCAGGAAGATCCAGGATCAGCATATTTCCTCTCATAAAGAATTCATCTATAAGTTTTTCCCCTTTAAAAAATGCTTTAATAATTAAATAGGTTTTAAAAAAAGTTTTCCAGAAGAGAGAAGTGGATTTAAATGGACAGATTAAAAAAAAATTCAATTACCTTCTAACAAGGTAGTCATTCAAGCATGTCTAAATAATTTTAAATGAACGTCTAAATGATTTTAAATTAGGCAATTAACCAAACAGGACTTCACTCACTTAGATCCGCTCAGGGTTACTGTGAAAGCATTTGTCTTTTGACAGGTGTGTATCACGATGCATTTTTCACACAAGTCTCATGCCATGTGCGTAGAAGCTGTGATATCAGAGCACGTAAAGAAGCTGCAGGTGTTAGAGGGTGGTACAGCACCGAAAGGTGACGTACTCGCCATGTTCTCTGAATCTTGGAAGGATGCTCAGACAGAGCATCTACTGCGGAGTGCCAAATGGAAAATGAACTCTCCCTTTCGTATTGCAGAAGAGGGTTAGGCAGTTAGCCATCTAGGGACAGGCTTTCTTAGACCCCTTTTATGGCTTCCAGAGCTTGAGACAGAGGCCTGTTTTTGGAAGACTTGCTTCTCAGGATCTGCTTGAGGCATGAGCACACAGCCAGGCTCTGTGTCAAAGGTGTCCAGAGGACACATCTTCCTAAACCATATATTTTAAAAGATAAATGTTATAAAAGAGAAGTATTATAGATACACTTGCTAGGAATCTCAGAAAACATTAAGGGAGAACATGTGATGGATGTTTCCTTTAACCTTTTCAGCAATAAGTAATAATCCATTGATGATACTGACTGTCCCCTGGTACTCTGCTGGCCTACTGCAACAACGTGCCAAAGATGAGGCTGGTCTGTGCTGAAGAAATCCAGCAAGTCTCCTCAGGATTGCTTGTTCTAAATCAGCTCCAGTGGTCCTGCCAGTATTGGAAGCCATAACCTACAGGTTGCTGATGACCACAGTTAACTTGGTGGTTTTTAAATGCAATGTCTCTCTTACCTAGAGCTACACTGACAGCATACTGATGCAAGCACTCATGGTTTACGACTGGCTTTATCAGGTTGCTCTTGCCTGTTGTAGGAAGGCCCTGCAAAGTGTGAACTCCTGTCAACGTTGTTATTGAAGCAATTCCCCTTTATAATGCTGAAGGCTCCTGCTGCCTGGCTACGGAAACGTGGGGCAGCTGCCTGTGCATATGCTGCTGGGATGTGCCCTGTCAGAAGTCTGTTAGGTGACCTCCATCGAGTTGTTTCCTCTCTTATGTCTCTGTTGCTTTTCCCAGCCTGTCGGTCTGGCGTCTGAGACTTACGTTCTCTGGTGCAGGAAGTTCTCCCACAGCGCCTGCCCTAGTGGGAATCTGGCCATGGAGGAATCTTCTCCGTATTCAAGTAACACTGACAGTTGAGGGGCGGGGGGGGGGAACGTGAAAGCCACAAGCAAACCCCCCCAAACAACCCTCTGAATTCCTTGAGCAGTGGACGTAACAGAGCCTAGTTTTCTAAATTTCTAAGTCTTATGACAAAGTTGCCTAACACTGAAGAATACATAACCTTCAGTAGTTTTATTCTAGCTAGGACATGCATAAAATCTTTCTTGTGTGCATTTTCCAATGCCTAATAAGGGTGAGCTCATGCTGGAGTCTTTCTTGCAGTGGGGGTATTAAAGATCCCTCTTGTCTACGCAGCTCCTGTTTCATGAAACATTTACAAGCTTCATGTCCTTGAAACCTTCAGTTTTCTATCACCTTGCTTGAAATTGGTCAGTGGATTCAGAAATTATTAGCTGGGTGAGGAGAGTGGAAGGAGAGGAGACAGGACATGGATTTGGCTGTGATTACAAAGCCTCATTTCCATAAGAAACCAGGTTTAAAAAGAACATCAAGTGAGAGACTGGTCCCACAGCAGGTTATATGCTCAGCTGGATGGAGGATCGAAGAATTCTGATTTGTCAGTCTAGTGTTTTTCACCATCACTAGATCCACTCAAGTCTGATTATATCCACACAAGCTTTGTGACATCTGTAAGGGAAAAACCCCTCTCTGTAATTACCCAAAGTGCATTTTTATTTGTGATTTGAATTTGGTGCTCATTTGGCACTGTTCAGCATGCAATTTTTCTTCCCTCGTTTGTCCAAAATGCTCATTTTGCCAATTATTTTCTGTTGTTGTTTGCTGGCTGTGTGAAAGAGCCTGTGATGGGGAGATGTACTGCTGGAGAAGCTGGTGCTTACATCGCTGTCAGCAGCTTGCAGACCTGCCTCTCTCCTCACACGCACATGCACTCATCATGAGCACTTGTGCTCAAAAAGAAAAGGCAGACTTGGAAGTAAATTGCCTCAATAATTCATAGGCTTTATAGCCCAGAACAAATTATACCTTGGCTCTGTCATGAAATTCAGGTTGCAAATCACTTTATAGCCAAGCTCGTTAACAATACAAGTGAAGTGGTACATCTGTAATGGCTTTTATCATCGATGCATTATAATCTTTGGAGAGTATTAAGTGGTAAACCTGCAGCATCCACAGTGAGGCATCAGTAGGGTCTGGATACAGTCAGAGTCAGAGAAAAACCCTTTCTTTTGCCATCCCCAAATAGCTTGGAAGAAGATTTGGTTGGTTTGTTTTCTAACTGCATTGCAACTTTATCGGATGTAGTTTTCAAGAAGATTAAGTTTTTGAAAAGAACCGCTGCTGTTGCCGGTACTGATGAGTGGGACACTTAGACACATGTGCAAAACCTGCTCGCTTACGGAATAAAATAGCTCTCACAGAATCACTTCCCAGATTCTTGCTCTTGGCAGTCTCCTGGCTCTGATTCTAATTATCTTTACCTGTTGGAACTGTTCTTGTTTAGGGAGACACTTACTAATTTGGCTGCAAATAGCAGAGGTTCGTTCCTTTAGCCACAACTAAAATTCAAACTATGAGGAGAAGCCTTTGAATCACATTCAAAGCAGACTTTCAAAACAAAGTATCATAGGGGAATTGCGCTCTATAAAAATGGAAAAGGCAATAAATGTTTTATAAAATATTACATCCTAAGGTTAAATCCAATGCACAAAAAAAGCTTAGATACAAAACCACATCACTGGGAAAACATTTTATTTTGGTCAGTCGCAATTAAGAATACAAAATGCCAGAGTTCTTTTTATCTCACTGGGGGAAGAAAAGGGGGGGGGGTGCAGAAAAGAATGTACGCTTTCAAAGAGGTATCACATCTTTTTAGAATAACAAGCTCACTTTGGGCACTTGGAGAAAGGAGAAAATCAATTTCAAATCTAGAAATGCCTGAAATTTTTACTCACTTTTTTTTAAACCCTGCTTTCCCAAGCAGCTCAAAAAGGAAACAAAAAAAAAAAAAAAAGAGCCTGATATTGAGCTCCTATGTGTGGATTGTTTCTTCTCTTTCTGTGCTAACAGTTTATGGCATAAGTTACTTCCTTCCCACAAGTAAGGAAGTATAGTCCCGGGGTCGAAGTATTGGCCTGCGAAACCCAACCCAGCTCCTTGTTCTGCCACAGACTTCCCATACGACTCTGGGAAAGTCACTTACTCTCTGCTGGCCGCTGTTCCTGGTCTGTGAAACGGGGACTGCAGAACTATCTTATCTTGCAAAGAATTTTGAGGATGAATACATTAAGTGTGGGCTGCACTGTCGTAATGAAATACAAATACACAGTCAGAGCATGATGAACTTTGTGAGGGACATAAAGCTCAGGGGAAAAAAACCTCCTTGCTCCCTCCCCCTCTTAAGGGGAGGGCATCAAGAGAAGAAACTCCGGCAAAACAAACAGCGTGAGGTTTAGAAGCAGCCTCTGGACTTCAGATGCCTAATCCAGTCATCGTTACAACGTTCCTGACTAGAAGAAGCAGAGGGGAGACAATGGTGAAAGAGAGGCCCAGGATCAGTGCGAGATGCCTAATGAGGTGATGGGAGCAGTCTGGTGACAGCAGCTTATCTTGCAAGATTGTCGACCTGCCGGGGATCAGATGTCCTGAGATCCCACCTCAGATGTAAACATGTAAAAGAATGCTAGTTCTTTGTCAGTTTGTACAAGCACTTAATTTTTATAGCTTTGACTTGTCTCTTGCTGAATCTCAGCCTTTGTTCTGTAATCTATGATCTTTTGGTCTAGTTCAGAACTCTCTGGAGTCTGTTTTCCACCGTCTCCATACTTATCAGACCAGACGAGACAAGAAGTTTTGTTCAGCTCCGTGGGGCAAGAAACGCTATCCTTTGAACCCTGAGCTGCACTTGCCAAGTGGCTGCCTCCTGTCAAAAGCAGAGAGCCACCAGGGTTCTGTGAAGAAGGTGGAAGGAAGCTGCTCTGCCCTGCTCATAAGGTCACTTGAGCTCTTTTGAAAGGCCATTTAATTGTGATTAGCTGGCTAACCAGGTCATAAAAATAAGTATAGCGTGTGTATTTGGAGAACTTGTCCCTCTACTTCAATTATTCTAGCTCAACTACCTTCTTCCACAAGATGGCATAAGTGAGCCGAAGTGGCCTCTGTGAATGTTGGTTTTTCAGACACGGTGCTGCAAGGCGACACATACAAAGTCAATTAAATTTTCTGACATTGGAGGAAAAAACGTTATACACTTTTATCCCTTACTTTAAAATTGCACATATAGAGTAGACCTTTTCATCTTACACATGCTGTAAAATACTGAAATTCAACTGACTTGCGCCATATGGTAAGTTAAAAAGCATATGTTCTGTTATTTTCACTGTTCATATTCAAGAAAAATTCTGTGTTAATGGGAGGGGCTATCTTTCAATCAAGAAACATCCTGGAATGTGACAGACTCTACCACAGATATCCTCGACATCTAGACACGTACCACTCTCAATGTCTTTGCCTCTATTTTCCATTAGTAACCATTGGAGAATCACAGAGGTTGAAGGGACCTTTGACACCCCCTAGTCCAACCCCCCTGCTCGCTAGGGGCTCAGCTAGAGCGGCCTGCTCAGTGTCTGTCCACTCTGGCTTTGAATTCTCCAAGGATGGAGATGCCACCGCCTCTCTGGGCAACCTGTTCTAGTGTCTGACCACCCTTAGAGTAAAAACAGGTTTTTGAATGTTTCAGTGGGATTTCCTGGATTTCTGGTTGTTCATACATAGTTAAGATCCCTCTTGAACCATTTCTTCTTGAGGTCAAAGAATTCCAGCTGGCTCCCGCTCTCCTCCTATGTCAGATGCTTCAATCCCTTGACCATCAAAATATTTAATCTCCTCATCTTTAGCCCAATTTACCTAATTCATTCAGGAATTTCACCTGAATTTGTGTGGTATTTAGCATATTTCTACTGAATGCGGGCTTAGAATAAAGAGTTGCATAAAGCAAACCATGGGAAATATCACGAGCCAGATACCTAATCACTCTGTTTACCTCCTCATACTGTGCTGGCAGGCTGTAAGCTTTGCTGGTGCTACCTATGCAACGGTTTTTATTGCACTACTTAGACTGACGTTGCATCATCTCATACAGTGAGAGTTCAACACAAGCCTGTGATTACTGTGGTCAGCTCAGTATGCTGCTGATTTGTGTCCCAACGGTAAGAAAATTGGCAAGATGAAATCAGATGAAGAGCAGAGGAGAGAGAGGAGGTGCATCTACATGAACTGTTTAATCGGAAATGGATAAGCTGCTTGAAAGCAAGAAAAATAAATACAATCTTCCTGCTGCTTTGCATGGGGCTTTTGGGTGGAAGATGCTATATAAATACCCCTCCTGTGGGAGATCATGCCTTAGAAGTACAGGAAATTGCCTGGATTAAAAAAAGAACGTAAAGAATAATGTTCTTCCAGGCCAGAAAAGGAAGAAATATTTCCTTTTCTTTCTCTAGTTTTTCATTGTCACCAACAAGAAAACCATATTTCATCAAAGCATGCTCTTGCTCTCACAGGTTTCAATCAGAATGATCAGTTATTGACAAAAAATATTTGCCCTTGTTTCCTTCTGTGAATTGTAGCTGGTAATACTGTAAACCCACTGCTCAGTACTATGCTATAATAATAAAGAAAAACCCAAGTTTCTGATTGATTCCTACCTCTTTAATTCCTAACATATCCCACTGTTTTGGGTACCAAGCTTACAGCCCAAAATCTCTAAGATTTAATCAATGTGCAAGATGTTAGGTAACACATATTAACGTAATTAAGCAATGGGTGGGGGGAGCAAATAAGGATGGGGTTAATTTGAGCATGTGTGGGATTAGTTTGGTGACTGGTTAATTTATAATTATAAAACATAAAACTGCAAGTGTGTACATACGTCCGATCAGTTGCTGGTAGTATTCCCTACAGCCCTTCTTTTCACCTCCCCTGTCTGTCTGCTTAGACCTAGTCCTTTGAGATGGCCATTTGGTGCCTGTTTCTTTCGTATCTCAGTTTGTGCAGTCACTTACCCATGTATCCATGATTAATCCACATGCTCAAACTGACCACAAGTCTGAAACGAAACTCAGAAAAGAGGGAGCTTCTTATCAGTCTGGAGATAGGGTGGGGGATGGAAGAGGCAACCGCTAGGTCCAAGAAGCAGTCAGATTGTTCTTTATGAATTAACAGAAACACACGAATCCCTAATCATAGGTGTGTGGATGCAGAAGGGTCTTTCTTCAAATCCGGCATGTTCTAGTGATTCATATCTTAAGCTGTTGCTATATTGTCTTGAATTCAGGGAAGGCTCCAGTATAAAAATCTCTGGCACAGGAAGTTCAGCTTCCTCTCCAGATTTCCTTCCTCCACCTCCTTATATGCAGAATAACAGGGAACATATTTAAGCCTTGCCTGTGCCAAGTGAGAACTCCTCAGACTGTAGAGCAGTTTGTGTTTATAGCCAATACCTCGAACACCTGAAGTGTTCAAGACAGGCAGCACAAAAGACTGATTCTTCACGACGAGACTTAGTCCCCAAAATATCCTGAAGTGCTGAGCTGCATTTTGTAACTGCACACAAAGCTGTGCCTAGTCCCTAAAGCAAACTTGATCAAAATAGGTGATAAAAGTGACTCTTATTGACTTTCAATCCCGTTTCCACAGTGAATTAGGCAAAACTTTTACTGATGACAGTGGGGGATTTAGCCATAATGTAAACTTGCTACAATTGCAGAGTAAGAAAAATTATGGAAAACCAGGTCTGGGTCAAGTCGATGCCTAATATATTGCTAATTTTAATAAGCTAATTTCACTTCCTAGATTTTTATCTAGGCTTCAGTGTCCTTTAAAAACACCTTGCTAGACTCTAGGCTGAGTGCCAGCCAGTCCAGTTGTCCGGTTTGAGCCTCAAACCGAAATAGGTAGGAAAAAATGTGAACTACGTTATAACTGAGCTCTGGAAGTGCATGTTAAGTACACTAGGAAAATGATGATGTTTAAAGTGTGACACAATGCTGAAGACCTCCGAGCTAGGTCTGTAGAAACTGGCAGTACTTTGTGATATATATATATATGTGCGAGGATCCTCACTAGGATCACAGAAGCGATGTGTGCACTGGGGCTAGATTGAAGTATGGCAGTACACTGAGGTAGTTACGATGTTTTCAGTTCTGGAATGTGCCCACTTAGCGCTCTCTGGGATGTGTGGCTGTGCCACTAGTGCTTCAGTGTAGGGTGTGTACGTTCCCTACAAGAATGCTCTCTTGGTATAACAAAACCAGCGTGCTGTATTTGTAGAGTGTGTATGACTAAGCTCTACCAAGCATAGTTTATTCCATCACCAACCTATCCCCAGAACAGAACATGCTATACTGTGGAAAAGAACAGAGGCAGCACCTGCTTCAGTACCTTTCACCAGCAGAGCTAGAACAGACATCCGTACAGCTGCAGCGTGAATGGGGAGAGACCTGAACAGCTAATTGCTGCTCATGTGACCCAGAACACAGACTATTCTGAGCAGTTGTCCTAGGAAGGGGACAAACAGAGAGCTACAGCTCTTTTAGACCACCTGGACTGAACCTTTCTGTTCCCGAGATCCCCCCTCGTGTCTCTGACTGCCACGCATACGCTGGCAGAAGTACACAGATCTGGTTTTGGCTGTAGCACAGGCTGAGCAAGAGCACCACTGAAAATAAACTAATGCGGTCCATACAGAGCAGAACACTGCCTTTGAATCTCCTCTTGACAGCTTTCTTATGAGACACGTGTTACTAACATGCAGCCCACCACAAGGCTGGCACAAAATCAGAATCTGAAAGCATCAAAAGGGGAGTCACCTCGGTGCCAAATGCAGTTGCTTGCTTTGGGAAGCTGTGAGTGTTTAAAATCACTACCATGTCACCCACTTATTCATACAAGAAAAAAAAAAACCACCAACCCAAAACACAAAACCCAGAAAGAATCATTGCGTTTCAGTCACATTCAGATACTCAGAGTAATGGAGATTAATAAATAATAAATAGCAGTACCATCAATAACAAATGCCAGAGGGTGATGCTGGGTCTAGATGCCTATCTGCTGACTAGTGCATATTAGTAAACCACATAGTGCTTTTAGTTTTGACTCCAACATTAATTCTGGCAGTGGAAAGCGGCTTTATTAAAAGTACTGAAAATATTGTTCATCTTTGTTTGTATTACATTCGTTATGAGGATTTAAGCCCCAATATAGAACTATGGGGAGATGCAAAAATTGAAATTGACTGATCATAAAAATAAATGAAACTTAAAAACCGTTTTAAATAGCGAGAAGTACATTCACTTCTTATATTTCTAATACTATAAGGCGTTACTGATAGCACTTGTTTTTTCGTGGTTTGTTTTTTCTCTAAAATGTTCTTTTTAAATCCCTTGCAAGCTCAATTATCTGTAGGTACATTTTGATGTTGGCCCATAATCCGTAGGACTAAAAAATTAAGTAAAAGGGAGGAAGATGGAGAAATGAAACCATTTGGTTACTTTTTTTTTTTTTTTTTTAAATTTTGAAGCACTATCCAGTAATCTTAAGCTGTTCAAAATACTGCAGTAAATTCACTTATTTGAACTTACCACCGTATTTTTTTTTATTTATTTTATAATGAAGTGCCGAATAGCATGTTGACATGTCAGTCTTTCACAACACTGAATCTTTTCTAGGATGTTGTAAAGCTTTCAGAAGTCACTAAAGTTAGTGGGGAATTTCACTTACTTGCAGGCTAGGATAACCTCAAAACAGGACACATCAACAATTCTCTAGATTGTTCTGCTGCTGTTCTATTACCAATGCAAATCCCTCCCGGTACCAGTGTGGTAGAAGTCACAAAAGATACAATGGTCTTTATGTTTTATTGGATTAGCATAATACACATTGGTAATATAACAGCATAACTCAGCCTAAACACACATAGGCAATAGTATAGCTCTGTTGCTGAGCTTTAGTAGGTAAGAAATTTGTGAGCATGTTGCTCACGGTATAATGTAAAACCTGGTTTCCAGCTGTTAAGAGTTCTGAAGTAAAAATGTCTTTAATGAAACATCAAAACTGAACACACAATAATCACCTACAAATAGAATTTATTATCAGTTCTGAAACTAGTATGTTCACTTAATTAAAAGTTAAAGGGTTTTGGAGAACACTGGGTTTTTAATGGGTTTTCCTCCTAGTTACGTGTTTGTTCATGGAGACCTGTTACCACTGGGGAAAGTGGGTGGGTTTTGTTACTTTGACTATTTTTTGAATGTGTTCCTTGACCCTTTAGAACTTCTTAGTCCAAATCTGTTTGTGTTTTAAGGTTTATCAAAATATTTCCCATCAAAATTATTTCTTCAATAAATATTTTGGCTTGACTAAGCAAAAATATACATGTAGAGGGGCTTATTTTTTTTCCATTACGTGTAATTGTCTTTGTATAAAAACTCAGTTTTGCTTGCCGTTTATTTACTAAAACGTTAATTCTTCCCAAGAGAGAAACTTCCTACTGGCTCAAACACACACAGATATTTCCACATGCAAATCTCACAAAACACAGGAGAAGGATTGTAACTTTTCTCATCCCAATTCCCTGCCAATGAATTTTGAATCCTATTTCCAGAGCTGAGAAACAGAAATCAGTAACAGCAGGAACAATAGTTACAACTTCTTCATCTCTTCCAATCCAAGAATCTCAAAGTACTTCGAAAGTGTCACTGGATTTGGCAACACCACTGTGCTTTACTGTGTCCATTCCCCACTGGCACATATAAAGCAAAGGAGCTAAATAATTCATTCAAAATTGGCCTCCACCAAGGCCAAGAATAAAACTCAAAAGATTACAGAGTCCCACTTTGGAATTTCAAGCCCACTTTCCTGAAGCAGCCATAACCCATTTATTTTATGCTATATGGGGGATCTATCAAGAAGACTGTTCTGCAGGCAGGAGAAACTGTAAATGGATTTTTCTTTAAACAAGATAACCGACTAAGATAGCAAATCATGTATTGACACCCCTGGAGGGAGCTGAAGAGTTATAAAGATAGTGGAAGCACAGATAAGAAGAAAAATTAAGTTAGATTTCCTTTAAAGTAAATGACAATGTTCATAAACAATAGTTAGCACCAAGGAAATGCTTAGATTTGAAATGCACAGTACGGAAAGGTCTATATTGTACATAAAACCAATGCAGCCCACATCTTATTTCCAGTGTTGTCAACGGGAGTTATTTCCCTAAGAAGCACAAGCCAGTGCCTAAAAAAGAAAAGTACATTTTATTGATTTCAACACAGTTTTGTATCAAGCTGATTCGTGGATATTGGGGAAAAGGTGGAATTAAATGAAAAAGTTATGTTACCATTTTATAACTTTATTTAAAAGTTATGAGAAACTCTATGTTCCTTTTTATCCAGTGCTGAGTAACTGAAGCTGCTCAGCTCATGTTGAAGTGAGGGGAGTGTATGCTCACCTCTCTGTTCAAGACAGTATTTGCTCTTGTATTTTTATTTTTTTTTTTTATAACCAGCTTAAGCATTCAAGCATGCACGGTGAAATTCTGGCTGTTAAGACAGGGGTAAAACTCCTGCATATCATCTGTTCATGTAACTCAAAATCTCATCCGAACTCTTGGAATAGAACTGCTTGGCCTCTGAAAATCAGAAACTACTAACTAGGCAACGGTGTCTGCCAGTTCACTTGGGTAGTGGCTAGAGAGATATTTCACTTTATGTGTGTTTTGTTTTGTTGCTTGGAGACATGAATTTTATAAGCGCTTTTTTTTTTTCTGACAGGTGCTCGCAAGAAAGGGTTTTGCAGAATTGGGATCTTTGCTGACAAGTGGCTTGAGCTTTAGGATGTTTACTGTAACAGAATCCCAGAGGTCACGAGTTCTGGTTTTGTAAATCAGAAGATTCTCCCTACCCTCTTAATCATGGGAAGTGACTCTTGAGCGACAGAAGAAGTGTAGACCATTGCTGCAAGTTCTTTCGTTCTTAGCAGCAAGTGAAAGCAGGGTAGACAGGGGTCCCAAACACTCAACTTTGATTCTGTTAGCTTGGGCTTTTGCAGCTCAGTTCTGTAAAACAATTTCCTTCTTTCTGCTCCTCCCATGATCTTCATGAATTTCTCATACTAATTCCCTCTGCTCCAGTGAGCAATGAAATGCAATATGCAGGTCTTTCTCGGAATCACTGTATCGTTTAGCCTGCTCAGGTTGTGGTTTAATGTACCATTAACACCAATTTTCTCTTCCAGGTTTTCTATGCAGAGCTTTCCTGTCCAAGCCCAGCACAGCAGGGAGCACACAAACCAAACCCACAGACATGGGACCTGATGACTGAGGATTCTTACTGCTTCTCTCACAACTTCACGCCCAGCTGTGTCATTTAACCATTTTGTATCTCCAGTCCCTAAAGCTCTTGGGGCCGCTTAAAACAACAGCCAATATTGTCATAACAACCATGAGCAATCCCTACACACCTTATACAACATTCACGCAGACTTTTCTGGAGCTGTTTCTGAAATAATGAGATTAGCGTGTGGTTTTTGTTCTTCGAGTTCTCTACCACTGCAAGAACAGAGTGGTTGGGCTGAATTCAGTTCCCAGTTTTGCTTGGTGTGGATGACAGAAGTCTACCCATTTTTCAGACTATCTTTCACCACTGTTTTGCTCAGTCCCAGTACACTTTCCCAAATAAATACTTACCTTTTGAAGTACAGGATCCATTACTGATTCTACTAATTTTATTACCTACTGTGATTAAATTAAAGACTACTAAACTTTCTAAGCATGCCTTAACCCATCAACAAATCAGCTTTGCTTGACTAAACATAAATTCTCAGAGGACAGTGGCACAAGTCCCCCCACCAGAAATATTTTTGCTTTGGGAATACAGTTTGTGTTCTCTGGATGCTGGAATCAGCAGCAGCACTGAAGCTCTCCTTCCACTGCAGCAATTAAATAAGGTAAGGCTCTCTGAAAGAACAGTGCTCTCATCAGTAATTCCCATGTTTGGTAGCAGCTTCACTAGGACACACACCTGTGCCCGCTTTCTGAAACTGCTGTGTCAAGGATGGAAGGATGTTCTATAGGAACCCGACACATACCGAGGTAAGCAGATTCTTTCTTGTATTTGGAGGCATTTTTCACAGACAAACTTCACTGCAGGTCTGATGTGTCTGACATCATGGGAAGTTCAGTAGCTAGGCTGAATTCTCGATGTGGATTCTAAATTCTCAGCATCTCCAGGGTACCAGTTGTTTTTCTCTTAGTTGCTCAATAAGACAATGATCCCCTTGAGGAAAGTCCCTTTAAACAGGGAAATATTTCTTTATATTTAAGCTTCTACTCAAACTGCTTAATCAGTATTCATGCAACTGAAGTGTTACTTAGAAGATTATTTACTTAAAGGAAGACCTGCAGGTGTGCAGTTGGTTGTGTGCATGTGTGTGTTTTTTATACATTTATGTGTACACACACAGAGAGTAGAATCTGATTTCTAAGATTATTATCACAATGCCCTTTGTTGCTATTAGAGCTGCAGGCTAGGTGTGCATACAGGAGAACATCCATTTACTTGCTTCTAAATAACTGTACACTCACTCCTTCAGTTCCACCTCAGCTCTGAATGACCTATGCTCATTACAGGATATGAGATTTTGAAAAAGATGTTTAGACCTTATTTTATATTCTCCCCTGTTGCTCACAATGTGTACTGTGATTCAAGCCACTGCAAAGCCAGCTATGTTTGTTCCGTGCCACTAACAGATTTCATCATGTTGAAAAATATCCATTGGCTCAGGTAGGGCAGCCTGTTTGCCTCAAGCTCTACCTTTAAACTTGGCTATGGCTTGTCAAGTTTAAAGGTAGAGCACAAAATATAAACTAATAACCCACACTTGACTATGAAGGCAAAACTGAACATGATCTTGTAACAATCCCCAGCATACGGAAAAGAGCTCTGACACAATTCTGATTTTAAGAAAAAAGCACCAAACCCCTATTCTTCTGTCTCTCTCAATAGTGGGCTGTATAAATAGAAGGGAAAAAACTGAGAAAGGGGTTGGTAAGTGTACAAACAGGCTTGGACCAACCTTAAGACACCCATATGTGTTTCAAGGGTGGAAGGTGAACGTGCAGAAAAACTCGAACAGAGCCTACTCCCAGCAGAGAAGTTCTGTTGTTTTGTTATATGTATGGATAAGTACATATATAAGTATACATATGTATATAAGTATATATATGGATTACAAAATCATATATTTGTATCACACCATGAGATTGTATCACAGTATAAAATTATGTCACTGAACGCAAGGAATACTACATCCAGGTTCAAGCAGCTCTAACATTTCATCTCTTTCTTTCTTGCTGGGAGGTAGTGGCTAAATAATTTCACATTGTTATGCATCAGTTTCCTACAACTAAGACAAGAGTAGTGATATTTTTTGGCTTTGGAAAATGCTTCAAGGTATGCTAAACATAACAATCACCCTCAGGAAGTAGGCAATACATTTTTATGATTGTTGAAGTCAGAGATGCATATGGTATTGATTTTTTGGATGGGTCACAAGGAGGTTTTCCCCTGGAAATAAAACTACCTCAGCCAGAATTGATGAGAAAACAAGACTACATGTAACACCCTCATGACATATGTAGACCAGCGTATACTGTCTCCATGTAGCTTATGCTGCCTTTGTCCAGAATGAGATTTACAAAGAGAGTCATGTAATAGATATGCTCATTGCATTCACAGTAACATAGATGTACACTGATGCAGTAGAATGAAATCCACAGGAAAGCTGTGGGCTTTCACAACTCTACTTCGCTTTGCTTACAGACAACGATGGATTTTTTCGAAGGATTTTGAAGCGACTTGCAAAGTGTCTCAACAATTCCGAATTTCCTCTTCTTGAGTCCATGTCACAGATAAACCATTCTAATCCATACCATAAGTAAGAAGTTCAGTATCATCTTCCAAGACTGTATTAATTAGGAAACTCAGGTATATGGATTTTTCCTGCCTTTTTCTGTCATAAATTACATGAAGACTCTCGAAACTAGTTCCCCCTGCCTTAGAATCTTGTCAATTATATTCCCTTCCGACTAAAACATTTTTGCTAATTTTATGCTTTGTTCTCAGAATTTGCTTAAAATAACTCTTTTGTTCCATAGTAAGAGGCAAACTGAAAGAAACTGTGAGAATGCAGAATGTAACTAAGGAGACTGAGTTACTCCTACTTCTTGCTCTGCCTGGCCTCACTGAGTATTTCTATTCAGTATGCTTTTATTTATTTAATTTGTTTAATGAACAATCTTGATACTCTGCTATTCCTTCCTCAGAAAGCAGCAGCCATGATTTTCATTCACTTGTTAAAGAACTAGCAAATAACAGCAAGTTGGAATGGTTCTGAATCGTTTTGGGGTTTTTTTCTAATAAAAAGAGAGTACCCTGTCCTCTGAACAGACTTGGGACTGAAGCCGAGCTGAAATTGAAATATTGTAGAAGCTTCATTTAATTTTGGTGGAAAGACAGGAGAAACAGGGGTTCTGGATTGCTTTGGGGACTAAAGGGAGTGAGAACTTCAAACAAGATCAAAATCACATGAACATCTCTCTGAATCTCTGCAAGTTTAACAGAATGCACACTATGGCAATCAAAGGCAGACAAAATATTCTGGAATAGGAAATAGTGCTGGTGTGATTTTGGAATATGAGGTGGTCCTTTTGAGTTATTATTTTGGGTAAGTTGATTAGAAACACTCACCTGAAGTCACAAATAGAGAAGTAGGTAAAATATAATTATTTATTACTTCTGCAGTATTTTTATGCCATCTGAGGAGCTATGCCATTTTGAGAAGTGCTGATTTTTCACCCGTTCTTTAGAAAACATAGTTTAGACTATTTGGTGACAGTTATTCTTTCAGAGTCCATGAGCATCTTGAGTTATCCTAAGAATCATGCAGTATATTTACTCAGATAACAATATGTAATTTTTTCATTATAACAATGCAGTAAGAATGCTATTTGTATGCAAAAATGAATTCCTTTCTAGGAAATTAGAAAATCCTGACAAAACAATCAATAAAACATCAATGTGGCATATTTCTAATCAAGGTGCAATGGCAATTTCACTTGCAAATAAAACCCTTACTCATTAATACCTTGGGGACCAAGTTACATCCTTGCTCTCCTTGCTGAACAAGAATACCTCTTCTCAGGACTTTGCAGTACCTGTCCTTGTATCTTTTTGCTTTTGAACAAGATTTCCTACTCCTGCATCCTAAGAAAAGCAGCTGTTGCCTTTTTAACTGTCACACTGATAAAAATCTGATACAAATGCCTCCCAAAGTACTGCAGTACCTACGGCATCATTAAGTGACTATATTTCACTGTTTCTAAACAATGCAATAAGGCTTTGAGAGGCAAATCACCTTAAATTGATTAGCAATGGGGCAAAACCAAACTAATTTTAAGGTGAAGCTTCCACAGCTTTCAAACATGGTTACTTGTCATATGAGCTATGTCATGAAGCCGTTCATGAACATAACCTGTCTGGGCTGCACATTTGATTGAAGGTTACTGCCTCTGAACAGCAGATGTCTGAACAGGACATACGTGGCTATCTGAGCCACAGAGTTCCACCATGTGACATCCTGCAGATGTGAGACAGTTTTACAGACCTGCTGACCGTGACACATAAGCGAGCAGACTGGTATGTAAGAAACATTCCAGGACTTTCACTCCCTGGAAGTACTTCTCCTCTCTTATACAGAGCTCTGCAGATGACGGAACTAAAATGGCATTTATGTTATCAAGATTCATAAGTCTGTATCGCACAGATATTTTAAAGCCTCCCAGTAGCCTTCATTTTTACCTGTTGATGGCAGTCACACTCATGTAAGAGTGAAAGCAGAGCCTGGAGGCTGAAAGCTAGAAAGCAACTTTTGATGTGGATGCAATCATTGGTTCTGTTTAAGCAGATGCCCTATTAATCAGGAGTTGGTAAAAATACAAAACTACACATGGCGTAACCCTTCCCCATTTGGAAAAGCTTCACAGTAATCCTGAGACAGCCAGTTTTAATTTTCACAACCAATTTCTTTGTGTTCCACAAAAGGCTTGAGACAATGATTTTTCACAGCCTCGCCACCAGTGTGCTATAGCAGCGCTGTAACAAACAGGTCTTGAAGCAGGCTGCAAAACCAGGTGTTCCAGTAGCATACCAGGTATGACAGATTCTGGCTAGTTTTGTCATCGTGTTTGAAACAGCTGAAGAAACACACAAACTAGTGAAACTGCCTAAAGATTCATTTAATACAGCGTGCTCTCTATAAAGGGGTTACTATCAGCTGATTGAGAAAAAGGTGCAAGAAATTTTGCAACTGAGAACTATGGAGCAACCTGCTTACAGGAGACGTTTTCTTTAGATCTAAGCCAAGCTTCAGGAGAAAAAATTCTATTTTTCCTTCAGCTAACCTAGTCCTAGCATATGTGGAAGCCTCAAGTTTGAGAAGTTTCACAATTTTGTGAAATTGTGTGAGTTACGTTTCCCATTATTTCAGGTATTTTAATTTGCTTTGGTTACACTCGCTACTTCAAGGTGGACTAACAAAAAAAAAAAAAAAAAAAAAAAAAAGTGGTTTTGTTAATTATGCATATTAGATCTTCAGGTATTAGCAGATATTTTCAGCTAAATTCTTAGTTACAAGCAATATTTTTGAAATGTACAGAAACAGATAAACTCATGCATCAAAGAAGTCTCCACTTATTTCTGGAGATTTACATGCTTTTCCACTGAATACTACAATCTAGGACAGTTTATGTATCTGTATGCACATTCAAACTAATTAAATTAAAAATAAAAAAATTAAAAATTAAAGGTAATGCGTATACAGTAGCGTCCAGCATAGGACTACATGAAGACATCAAACACTGTGTTGCACACAGTAACACGTGATTCTCCTGAAAGATTTTAAAATGCAACAAAAGTGACTTCTGCAGTGAGATTGATAAAATGAAACAAAAAAAAAAACCCACCCACCCCACCTGAAACAACCCTCCACCCCATAAACAACCATTTCCAGTCTTCATAATCCCTCTTCATACCAGTAGAGTAACTATGTATCAAACTTTTCACTGGCAAATAAAATATAATTAAGTCACTGTATCAGAAACAGGAACTACTGCAACAGTTGTATTTTTACAAAAGGATAGATGTGGTGTGAAAAATTAGTTACCTGTATATGCGGTCATAGTCAGCATGTACAAACACATTTGGCTGGTCTGGTTTCCTTACCCAGATTCCATGGATTTAAAGAGATGGCAGAGCACAGACCTGTGGACAGAAATTCCCTTTAGCTCTCATAAAACAGAGAATGCATAAAAATTAAAATTAAAACAAAACAAAACAAAAAAAACCACCACAGAAATTCCTGGGAGAGGATCTCAATATGTACTTTATTTAAAAACCCCCAAGTTTAGGTACTATAATTGTCCCACTACTAAAAGCACATAAGAGAATTATAAGGAAGAAAAGCAGCATTTATATGGTAAGACATGTGCGATGGGAAATAAGCATGCACTAGTTTATTATGATAAAGTCATTTCACACAACAATTCTCCTAGTCCAATAACAAAATCCTGATGTCGCTACTCTCTCGAAGCAACAAAGGGTGATTTACTATTTGTTATGAACCCCAGAATGTTATTTTTGTTCATTACACAAAATTCTTCTATATGATCGAGTGTTAGCTGAAAATTTTTCACAAGATCTCCTAAGACTTACAGATTTTTCCTAGCAAAGCAAGGGTTTTTCTTTTTCTTTTCTTTTTTTTTTTTTTTCTTTTTAAAAATTCTTTATCATACTTTTTCCCCCTGATGTAGTAAGTGGTCATTCTTTTCCACACAAATCATGGTGTATCCCCAGAAAGGTATTATAACCTCTGCTGTGCATAAAAGCAATCACTAACTACAAAAAAATTAATTTTAAAAAATCAGGCAACTTGCCTACTACAAACTTCCCTGAGACTTTTTCACATAAATACTGCAGTACTGTGTGCAATTGCTTTAGAAATCTCTAGAAAACTTTGCAAATAGCTAAAAAACTTATGGTGTTTCTTAAGCACGCACATTGAATCAGTTTTTTTCTAGATAGAAATGCTAGATGAATTTCTAGCCCTAATTTAAAGAACATCCCCATCCTGTATACGTGTGGTTCCACAGATTTTGATGGGTAATTCCTGTCCACTATGCACATACATACATGTATTTTTTTTTTAGGGGTAAAATGAAATTATTTCCCTGCAGTTACTGAAGAGAATATAAAAAAATTTGGGATTATAACTCAAGAATCCTTTATTCTATTGTCAGTAAATTTGTTATTTTGTTATTTGTGAATCCCAGGGTGAAAAATTAAAGCTTTAGCACAGTACGCAGGTTATTTAAAAACAAAAATTTGATTATTATAAAACAAAGGCTTAACCATACCAGGTTCTAATAATTATTCATAACAGACACCCTAAATAATAGCTAACCCACTTTCCTATGGTTTAATTGGCAAACCTATTCTTTCTCTTACTAATTACAGGTAGCCACGCCTCCCTTCCCAGAAGGCATGAGGGCGAGGAACAATTTCCTTTAAATTCTGGGGAAGTGAGCAGCTACTAAGGGCAGTCTGCTGAAAAAGTATTGGTCTTTTAAATTTTTTTTTTTTTTTAGTATTACAGCATATTTATTTTTTTTTGCATAGGCTTTTAATTCAAAATGTGGTATAACGTAGGGTTTTTTACTTTTTCTTGTAAACCTGCTTAGGTAATTTCACCTCTTAACAAAATATAAACAAATAGGGGGGAAAAAAACACCCAGATTTAGACTGTATATATACTTACTTTATATTATTAAGTAGCAATGTTTTAGTATGCCAGTGCTGGTGTGAAATGATTCCATCCTGGTAATGTGTGTCCTGTCTGGTTTGTATGAGGCCCAGTCTGTAAAACAGAAATTAATTTTTTTTATGTTCCCTTATTTTTTTTTCCTTGACTTGCTCTTTTCTCTAATGCCTTCTGAAGCAGTGAGGCTCATCCTTGGGAGAATATGAAAAGGCAGCTCTGGAAACACTGGCTGTGCGAGTACCCTTATAAGCGACGTTAGAAGTTGTAAGCCTACCGAATCGTCACTTGTTTTCAAGTTTCTGAGGGGGAAAATGGTGGCATGAAGGTATTTACAGCCTGCTGGCCTTCCTGTGAGCAGCGTTTTTAAGACCTCCGGCTCTCACCGCCCCCTTACTCGTGCTCGGCGCTCCAGGGCTCTCACATTCAACATGGCCTTACTCGGGGAAGTATCCGCTCTCCTCCGGGCCCTGCGCTCTCTGGGCGACTCTCTACTTAAACACCGCCGTTTGCGGGCTTCAGTTTTCGGGTCTTTTTTTTTTTTTTTTCCCTTTTGTTCACGCCAGGCTTTCAAATACTTGTTTGCGGCCTGGGCGCGGCGGGGCAGAAACAAACACACTG
>NW_020799127.1:6743668-6785537 GCF_003259725.1 Athene cunicularia | reverse complement strand
CACCCCTCCCCTTGCTGCCACGGCGGTGCCCTCCTCCTCTTCTTCCTCTTCCTCCTCCTCCTCGCCCACCCGTTCCTCACGGCCCCCGCCGGGGAGAAGGGCGGCTCATGGTTCGTCCACCTCTTAGTATGGCGGGGTTGGAAATAGCCCCCCTCCCCCGCGCCTCCCCACCTCCTCGGTGCTCCAGCTTCCCCTAAAAAAGAAGTGTGTTTGTAGCTGGAGGAGGAGGAGGAGGAGAAAAAGGTGGGGGTGGGACTGATTCTCTCTTGAAGGCTTTAAGGCGAAAAGGGAGGAGACCTTGGATCTTGCGGGGTTCCATTTTTAATTATAATTACGCTGTAGTGGGCTCTGCTAGACGGTCTGAGGTGTTTTCGTGTAACGCGTTAGAGATACAAAAAGGCGAGTTTCCCGAGCGATCCAGCCGGCAGAGGGAATATTTGGAGAGAGATTCAAGAAAAAGCTATGGTGTGGCTGCTGTAATGGTGGAAAACTGATTAAGAGGAGACGGGGGTGAGACAAACAGGGTAAGACTGCTTCCAGCAGCCCCCAGTCCAGGGAAGGGCTCGCAGATTGGGTTCATGCTGTGTGTGCTGGGGGAGGGAGGGGTAGCGAAGGTTTTGTTCTCTTTAAAACCAGAACCGGGGATGGATTTAGACCGCATATTTCTTGTTTCCCCCATGTATTACGGTGCTGCATATTTTTGTGTGCCCGTAGCAGCAATAAGGAAGATCATGGAGGGTGTTTGCTACAATAGAAAAATGGAGTTTTCTCCCCGGAAATGTTTAAAATGTTATTTCCCTTCCCAGCTTATTATTGAAAGGATTTAAGTATATTTTCTACCTATACAAGGGGTATTTAAGGTGTAGGATTTTTAATTTACAGCTTTGTGGGAAATGAAGAGGTGTAAAGTCTTGTATGTAAATATGAAAGAGGCGAGGTGTTTTACTAAAAAAAAAAAAAAAAAAAAATTATCATTCCTGAAGATGAACTGAAATTTTAACGAATGTAATATTTCATTATTCTCCACCAAAGTCATGGCTGGGACTCGTTATTTTAATAAGGCATCCTTTCTAGGATGCCGACTGCCACGTTATTATGTATTGTCTCCACAGTAGAAAATAGGAGGAGAGGACTGTAAATGTAAGGCTTAAGTGGTTATTGAAACGGCTTTTGAGAATAGTTGGCTCAACTTGGAGAGGTGATTTAAGACAGAAAAACATTTTGCTGCTGTATAATATCCTCACCTCATCATGATTTACCCCATATTTTAAGCTGATCTGCTAAACACAAGGATGTGAATCAAGCCAAAATGCTGTCGATGTGTATGTGAAATACATGTGAGAAAACGAAGATACTGGATTAAGATCTAAATTTGTTCTAAATGTAATATATCGGAGGTTTGGGTTTTTTTTTTTTTTTTTTTTTTTTTTTCCCCCTCGTGGGCTTTAGGAGAGGAGAAAGAGAAGGAGTGATAATAGTGTAGTTGTTTTGGTGGCTGCAGATTAGCCAGGGTGTGTGTTTGATTTTCTTTTTGCTGTGAATGAATGGATCTTTCTGTGCCTGGGCCCAATAGCTGCAACAAGATGGCGTTTGCAGCAAGGCAGCTCTCATTTTTCAACTCCTCCTCACCACAGCTTTGCCAAACTAGATCTTATTTCGTAATTGTATTTTAGATTTACTTTCTCATTCTCTTTGCTTTCTTCTTTTTTTTGGGGTGGGGGTAGGGGTAGGAGGAGCATTTGGAGGATCGTTGCAAGAAATTTGTGGGGTTTTTTTTCTTAATTTTTGTGAGCTTCTCCAGATAGGAACTAGGTGGGAGGAGTAAATAGTTTTATTGAAATATTCACATAGGCTCTTACTGGATAAAGGGGTGACATGATTTTCTTTTTTACCTTGCAGTGCCTGCTTAATACCATCAAAATGTTCTTGGCTTTTATTAAGCCTCTTGCTGAAAAACAGTATTTTAAACCTAGAACACAGGTATACAAAGACTCTGCTGGGGCTGTGTACTGTTGCTGGTTCTCTACTAGCCAGGTAATCATCAGGCTCCGTGCAGACAGTTATCTTTCTGTAATACAAGAATCTCCCATCTGCTTCAGAATGCTAACAATTTGTGGAGGCTTTTAAAACTGCTTTTGACCTGGAGTTATTGTCATACTCTAGGTAACTGTTCTTTTTATGTGGGAAAGAATAAAAAAGGTTTGGGGGATATTAAATCACTTCTGTGTCTGTGAAGTGTTGTATTTTAAAATATGACATTACAAATTTCTAGAGCCTTTTATGTATGCTTTTTGGTATCTTTTAAGAAAAATGGACTTTCAGTTTGCAACTTTTATGGCATTTCACTAAAGTGCCAAGCTTCTTCACTTTGGTAGCCTTAATGAAATAGCTTGGTTAATATTTGATATACTGGACTCAGGCTTAAAATAATACACTTCCCAGCAAGAAAAAGTAAGAAAAGCTTGTTATGTCTTCTGTATTCAAATGACCTCCAAACCTTTGGTAATATCAACCTTTTTAGTACTGTTTATCTATGACTTAATGTATAATCAGTTGGTTGTTAGTTTATTGTAATATCCCAGCTGTAGTTCATATAGAAGGAATCTAGGAAGCAGAAGAGATAATTTGCAGTTGTGGCTTCTGCTGTTTGGTTTGTTGTTTGGGGTTTTTTTAATTAATTTTTTAAAAAAGAAAAAAGCTGAAATTAGCTGACTGCATTTTATTCCTCTGGTTGTCAAGAACGATTTTTTAAAATCAAGAATACTTGTCCAATAAACTAATAGTTCCATTTGATAGTGCTTTTAATGTGCTGTTGAACTTGAAACTATTTGTGCAGTTTTTTTGGTACCATGGCCTTTTAGTACAGGATCAGAAAGGGCGAGGTGGGATTCAGTATTGGGTAAGATAAATTGCATTTATCCTTGCTGAGTCCTTGCAGCTGCTAAGTCAGTACGTAGCAAGCATCCTACCCTGAAATACTTTTCAACATGTGAAGTTAGAATTACACAGTAAATCTTAGCAGAACAGTTTTTAAATCCCATCCATACATCATGAAAATCTGAAAATGTTGTATTTACACATATAGTCTTCTCATTAAATGTAAGCAACCAATAAAGTTTTACATAATTAGGAAGTGTATAGAATTTTCTGTAGCATTACTTTTAATCTCCAAGCTATTAAAAATTTTAAAACTAGAACAATTAAACTAATATACTTAGAATAAGAAAATCCTTCAATTAATACAATTACTTTCAGGAACCATTAATTATGGTAGAAATATATATTTTGTGCTTGTAGGATGCCTTTTCCTGAAATGAAGCAAGATGTTGGTTGCAGTGTGTAATAACTTCCTGGTGCTTTGGAGGCTTCAATTTGGTCATGTGGAAAATAACTATAACTGTTTCTTCTTCAATATTACTTAGTTAGGATTTCTCAATCAGTGTGAAACAAGATGCCAATTCATGTGCAACTTGTGTTGCTTTTGTAGGTTCTTATGATGCCTGTTGTGGTAGTTAGGAATGCGAAGTGTTACATTTAGTTAGTTTTGTAGTTACTTCAATTAAAAAAAAAAAAAAAAAATAAAAATTGGAGTTGCTTCCTTTCTGTGAAACCAGCAATAGATTTGTCTTCTCTATGTCGGGCTCAGCTCATGTTTTAGTCGCTGAATTGGATTAAATTCTTACTGTCCATGGATTTTGGCTCTCAGCATTAGTGGATTTGGTAATTGATATTCTCAATTTTAATATCCAGTTTTAGCCATATGGCATACCGTATTTTTTCACGAATTGCATTTTAGTGCTGGTTTGTTATTAGGAAGTTGAAATGAGAAATCATGCATTCAAGTCATTGCATTATGCTTATGTGAGTTGCCTTTGGAGTTTCAACTGCCTATGTTCATGGCAGTGTTTTAGTGTTTGGTTTTTGTTTTACAGTATTTTACTGATTTTGTTTGGGAAAAAAAAAAAATCTAAAACCTTGAAAGCAACTAGCCATGTTAATGAAATGTTTCTTAAGCATGTGATTGAAGATAAGGTGAAAATTTTTTTCAAGGGAGTCACTTGATTGCTCGAAGTGCAGACTCAAAATCAAAAGAATACATATGCCATTCAAAATGTTTTTTTTCTCCCCACTGATAATGTTGGAACTAGTATTAGCTTAGGTCGTGATAAAAAACAAAAATACCCCCAAGCCCCTATGTTTCTATTTAACACAGTATCTCAATTTATTATTTCTTCACAGGGTGTCTAGTATGCTGGGGATTTTGTGTGCATGGATTTGTTTTTCACCAAACAGAAATGTATGCAGAATCCATAGATACTTGAGCCAACTGGTAGTTCAGCAGAACATTAAGAGGTTTTTAAAAGCTTTGAGCTGGCTATGAGCAGTACCTTTACTTTAGATGCCAAAATAATCAATGTAAATTACTGTGGAAGGCTTCCTAGTACAAAAATATAGACACTCCAAAATAGGTTTTTGAAGCAGAATACTTCATTTTTATTAAAGTACTGGAAGACTTCTAAGTAGAGAGAAAGGAGATGGTTAGCCTTTGAATAAAAGACATATTTAAAAGTATTTTTGGGAAGATAAAGATCAGATGTTCTCGGCCTGTGTTTTTAACAGCTGACCTTCTGAAGTGTGTTCTTTACAATTAATAGCTTGTGGGACTATATCAATTTGTGTTAAATGTTTGTCCATTGCATTTGTTAAAGCACTATAGAATGTGTTACGGTTTGTTAGTCTTTTGAATACAATGAAATATCTCTGCTTGTCTGGAAGACTGCAGTTGGAACCTTGAGTGTGCTAGGCACAGGGGCTAATGCTTGTCTTGCCCAGTATATTCTTAGGCATCCAGGAATCTTCTTGAACTCGGAGAGTAATGACATGACAATATTCATGCATGCCGTCTGGAAACAGCTAAGATACCGTGTCGCTTGCTATGTATGTCTTACACTCACTGTTACTGGGGATGCTGTAATTAGATGCCTACTTGGTAACTTGTATGAGTAAGCCAAAAAAAAAATTTGGGGGGACATCATGGAACTGTAATTTGTAGGGATTCTTGGAAATCATACCTTTAAATTCTGTCAAAGATTGTCAGCACTGGCCTGAACATGCAGTGGTTTGGTTTTCAAAATATTGAATTGGTAGAAAATAAGGATTCCATACAAAAATGTTACACGTTGACCTGGTTATTGGTATTTTAGTTAACTGGGGTGCTGGGGGGATATGACAGAACACAGGAATAAGTGCCTGAGAAAGCAGTTAAAAGGAAATATTTCGGTTGTTGATGAAATCCAGTACTAATAACCATAGCAGGTTTAAAGTAGGAATGCTTTAGAAGATGTTGGAGGTGTTCAGAAGACCTGGCTTTGGATTAATGAATAGGTTACCCTCTGTCAGTTGTTCCATGGTAATTATCCGTGCCTGCACTCTTAAGATAAATGCAAGCTTATTCAAATAAGCAGAGCCCCTTTTTCATGGGGGACCAAATTAATCCTAGTATCTCATAAACTCAATGTGGGCTTAAAGGGTCCATCTAGATCAGGCCTGTGGGTCAGCTCATGTTGGAAACTTGCTCATGAGTCTGAGCCCTGTTTGCCTTGTGGGCAAGCAGAATCTGTAGGTTAATATCAAGAACTCAGATTTCTTTCTGACTTGAATAGTTGGGTAGACTCATTCTAAAATTATTTTTCCCTAAATATTTTTGGCTTAGAATTTCTTGAAAACAAGGTATTTTTGTCACTTGTCACAGATTTATGAAGGCAAGAGCTATAGTTGGGTGGGTTTTTTTTATTTGGTGGGACTGAAGGATTAAAATTTGATCTTCCTGCGATGTGTGTTTTGGAATCCTAATAATGGATAAGTGAAAGTGAGGCTGAAGACTTGAAAACGGTGATCTGAGGGAGCTTAAAGAAAGCAAGATATAAGGTAGCTCTGTAAATGACAGCGGTAAAGATAGGCTAAATCTTCAAATTATTATCATAGATAGTATTTAGAACTTCATGAGTGGAAAAAAATTAGTAGCAGATAGTGCAATTAAGGTAAAGAAGTATTTAAATACCTGGTTGCCATTTTAATGTGGAACATAGTTCATTTCTGTAAGTAGTATGCATGAAACTGCTTCATTAAAAATATGTCTTTTTGTTTGATTAAGTAGAATTTCAACTTGTCAAATCACTGCAATTTCAAAAGGTTTAATGTGTAGAAAAGAAATACCTTTTATATGTTTTAAGGATTGAGTTGTAGATAGCTAAATATTTTTTTTCCTGTGTAGTTCCTACAGTGGTCTGAGAAAGGTTTGCCTATTTTTATTTTTTTTTTGCCAGTTATGTTTATCATGTTTTTCTCAGATGAGAATATTTTTGATGTCTTCTTGAAAACTGCAGTAATGCGTGCCAGCACTCCCAAAAAAGAAAATATTAATTATCTGTAATTAGATGGATTAGATAATTTTTTGTAGCTTTATGTAATGTGGTTCTATATTAAAAACTATGTAAAGATTTTTGTCACTATTTTCAGCTTTTTTTTTTTTTTTCTCCCCCCCCCTCGCAAAGGGGAAGAAAAAGTAAAACCAGAATGCTTCTCTCTGGAAACTCCTGCATGCTGTCTACCAAAGTAGTTGTGACTATTTTACCAGTTCAGGTATCAGTGATGATTTTGCTCATCCTTATTACAAAGTTAAAACTGTACTGAGTATAGGGGACTAAATAAGAAGTTTTGCAAGGCTTGCTGTATGACTTTCTGAAAGGCAAACACCCACAAAGTTGACATCACTGACAGGAAAACAGTGCCTTACTTCTGTGGCTTCTTTTTTCTTCTGTTCACAACAGCTGGTGCCAGTTATTATTTTCTTTCTTTGTAAAAAGAAAAACAGTTGCTGCTTAACTATTGCAGGTGAGCTGTTAATTCTATACATCTTTATTAACTGCTTTCTGGCCTTCTTGCTTATTTTGGGCTACATCTAGGGAACCATCTTAAAAGTCTGTTCAGTAACATGCACTTTGTGTTCATCCTGATGTTTTAGGCTTTATTGAAATCAGTCAATAAAGAGAACATATAAAATTATTTGCAGAACCATTAAGTTATTTGACAAGCTGAGTGGGTTTTTTTATTTATTTTGTGAAATGTCGAAATAAAATTCCAATGCTGCTCTGTCAGAAGAATTTTTAATTGTGATCTTCAAAATTGTGGTTTAACTTCGTGGAACCCAAAGTATATGTACCCAGTATTAATGGTGTACGCTTTACTGTAAGTGCTTTCTCATCGAACATCTGTGGTTACACGGGGTAAATTTTACTCAACTTCTTTTGCTGAGGGTTACTGAGCAGGTTGTTGAGTTTACAGATGTTTTTGGAGATTATGTGGTATGCTTGTATCTGTCCAGATGCTGTGCCTCGCAAGCTACTGCCAGAGGTGATGCTGCCGTTCTTTAATTGGTGGGGAATGTGGCTTTCTTCTGGAATTAGAAAAACTGAACTGCCCTGGTATACTCTCTCTTAAAATTGGAACGCTTTGTTTTCAGTCCAAATCTGGACTTTTGTAGCTATTTGAGGGATTTACTGAAACAATTGAGGGATAGGAGGTAGGTCAAAGCTCCAAGGTTAAAAGTGTGTAGAAGATGGTATGAATGTGTCTCTCTTTTTTTTTTTTTTTATGCAGAGATCTTAAAAGTTATGCTTAGTTATTTTCAGTAGTGAAAACTAGTGCAGAAAGTCTGGTTTTGGCATACATGTAAAGTTCTGCTCCATTTCAGTTTATTTAAATTAAGTTGATACATCTTAGTTAACACATTGGTTCAAGGTATGTCTTGAACATAGCAATGCTTGCATCTCAAAATAAAAAAAAAAAGTGAACTTAAGACTTCAGTATATAAAATACTATGAGTTGTAACTGCATAATATAAAACTTAGGATACGCTTTGTTTCCAGTAAATGAAGTAATAGTGCTCAACAAAGCAGGCCTGTGCATGCTTCAAGATGCTGAGAAGAAATCTGTTTATTGTCCTCTTGGATTTTTCCTGTCTAGTTCCCAAAACTGTGTTCTTCAGATAGCCTAACAAATGTGTTTGGAGGGTGGTGTGGTAATTTTTTTTTCTGTTTGTCTAGAAAAACAAAGTAGATGTGATAGTCTGCTGAAACCTTTGGTACTCAAAATAAGATTATACTGTACTAATTAAAGAGCTCTTTTTGTTGGAACATATGTTTGATATTCCTGTAGTACATTCTTTGTGAAGTGGTAAAATACTGAAGATACGCTGCTGTCTGTTTAACAAAGGTGTTGTCTGTACAAAGATCAGGAATGGTTTGCTTGATGCTTATGGCAATTTAATTGTGCTTCAGGTTACTAAGTCCTGGTTTTCACTACAAGCTGTCAGATATTATCTGGCTAGGGCCTGAAAACTTTCTGTAGAAGTTAATATACAGTACTTTGGTTGAAATGCTCTATGACACTTAAAAGAAAATGAAATCATGAACAGGAAATAATGTAAAAGAAATGAACAGGAACAATTTAACATTTAAGATCTTGTCAAAGTAGTACATCTTTAATAGATGCTTGAAAAGCTGGGGAGGTGTTTTTTTCATATATGAAAACTCAAATATCATAGAAACTTTGGAGAGTGAAGTCTAATTGGTTCAACTTTCTTCCTTTGTTCTTGTGCCTGTAGACATAGGTGAAGCATTTCAGCAAATACTTAGGTTTGTCTTACAAAAAGATTCATTGCTGATATATGGGGGAGGCAGAACTTGTGCAGAACCTGCATTTGGGGCTTTAGTACCCAGGCCATTAGTTCACAGGTGTGAGTACTTGGGTATCTGGTTATTCAAAGTATCTCCTTAGTCTTGAATTTGACACAGTACAAATTCAGGATATCCAAGATGCAAGTATGTAATGACTTCAGAAAGAAAAAACTGTATCCTTGTAATCAAATGGAGTACAGTATCTTGAAGAAAATGAGAAAGTATCTTTAAAGCACTATAAACTCAGAAACTTTGAAAATAGAATTAAGTTCTTCATTTTGGAAATCTTAGTCAAGTAGTTAGATGTGGGAAGATGCCCAGTAATCTTCTAGTCTGGCTCTTTTCCCTTTAGCTCATAGTGAAAGATGGAACTCATACTAAATCAGTAATTGTTTGCTACCCTGGGGATCAAATATAAACCATTTGAACAGATTTTCTTGAGATAAGAGGGGATGTTGAGCTGTGTCACCTAGTAGCAGTGTCTGCCTGTTTACCTAGATACGTACCATGGAGAAACAGAGATTTAAGTAATTTAGTTTTGATTTCTCAGACTAATTTATCCTGTAGTAATTTTTTTGTTCCGTACTCTTGCTGTTGTGAATTAAATGCATAAGGGCTTGCTTTGGGGAAGGCAGTTATTGCTGCCCTCTGTCACAAAAGGTGGCACAGACATCTGCTGTTCAGCAGCTGCCTTGCCAGTTCACAACTTAGCATGTTAAGGAAACCAAGATGGGCAAATAGTTTATTGCCATGGACTGTGCTGCTGCAAAACTCTGATAGCTTGGCTTCTAGTCAATGAGCAGCTCAGCTCTTACAGAAGAAGGAACTTGTAAAAGCAAGCCGAGGTGGAAGCTGGAGTTGGAAACAATAACTGTGATTTCCCAAGTCGGAATACTTAATATTCTGTTTAAGGTGCAAGTGGCCTGTCTTCAAAGCTCCCTCACCTTCTGTTTTTAAAGGACCAAGGTGATACATTGTCTACTGCAGTCAGTGTGCTTTCTGTTTTAAAAACAAATTTCAAAGCCACCCGCACTTCAAAAGTGCACATCATTTTGCACAACAGTAGTGTCCAGGGGCTCCAAATAAACATGAAGCTGTGGTTGTATAAAGGGGGAGTGCAGAGATTCAAGGAAATCAGTGCAGGACCTTAAGAGTTACAGATTTCCACTAACCTTACTGGCTGCTGGCTTTGTTAAACAGTCTGTGACTTCACTTTGCACGTATTTTTTTTTCCCTGAAGTAAATGGGATTGTCTTCTGATGTGTTCAGTTTTGTCTTTCTTGGTTAAGACCCACCCTGGCTCCTAACCCTCGTAGTACTTATTTTCGTTTCATCATACTTTCCTCTTCATTTCAATCACCTTAACCAGATGCATACTATCTAGAGGAACACAGCTGCCACTTAAAGACTAATGCCAGAAGTTTTAAGAGGGTTAATGCAGTACTATGGAAAGAAGAATGTCCAAGGGTGAGAGCAAGTATTTCCTGTTGTACCTTTGTGCTTTATGTTCTGACACTGTCCCTGGGTTGTACTTGAAGTTCACCTTTCGTATCAGCATTAAGCATTGTTGCATTGTCTGTTCCCAAAGGCCACTTCTCAGTCTAGTGGCTTCACAGTCTCCTGTGTTACTCTGCTTTTCAGTCTGTCAACCTTGCTTTTCTTGTTCCTGTTCTTCTGTACCTTAACTGATTTTTGTATCAACAGTACACAGAAAAATACAGCAATTGCTGGGAGAAATCAATGAGCTACTGGGGGTATAAATCATTGCTATCAAAACTAATGGAACTGCTTGCACATTGATTAAAGATCGGTTAGGTTGATTGCGGGGCTAGAGAACAAAGTATTGCTCGGTCTATTTTGGGTAAAAAGATTAGAGAAATCATGGCACATTTTAATCTTGACTATTCTTTTATCTGCTGTATGCATATAATACACTTTGATTTTTAAGGTCCACTGAAATAATTTTTAGCTTCAGACTGGTGCTGGAAAGCAGTGATTTCACAGTGTAGCTTAACTTCTTTCTAACAGTGCTCTGTTAAGCTTTTATTGAAGATCAGTGCGCTGTTTGAGCACCTAAATTCTTATTTCAATAAATTAAATATTCTTTTTATTAGCTGAAGCTTGGATAAGATTTTTAACACAGCTGTAAAGAATTAATATGTTTCTTCTAGATGATCTCTGAGGCTCTTTTATACAGTCTGTGTAGCAGAGGCACAAAGAGAGCAGGTAATGTGTTCAAATGTCTTCACTACCATATTTTTGTTGAGGCAGGATGTGATAATAGTTATGGTCAGAAGGTAGTTATCAAGTCTTGTTCAGCCTGTCTCTAAGATGGAGCACCTCTGCTTCTATTAGATTTTAAAAATTATTATTATGGTTTTTATTTTTAGAAAAGCTTAATACAGTAAAACTTGCTTACTTTCTCAGAGTCATTCTGAGTCAGAGCAGAAGGAAGAATCCGTGTTACTGAAGTACTCTTTCAGGGTTCAGTTCTAACAGTGAAAGGCATTTTGGTGGAACTCTTGGTCTGTATGGTAAGGCACAATTCAGATTTGATAGAATATAAATGATCTTGCTGCTTCTGGAAACATAATGTGTTTTTCATTAATGTTTTGAGGGCCCTAGTGCAGTGAGACATGTAAGCATGCAAGTATGTCAATTAAAGTCTGGGCCTACAAGCATGGATAAGGGGGATGCTTTTCAGAAACAAAAATTGTCCACAACAGACCATGTTATAGCTGTAAATGTCTCGCTTAGCTCAAGAATGAGGGTATGTCATTTGATTGGCCATTTCTTCTAATTTTAAATGGTTTGACTTTGAAGGATGTAAAAAGTAGTATTGCTGGATGTAGCATTCTGAGACAGTTGTGTATTTTTAAAAGGGTGTAAATAGGAAGCTGCTGATTCTCCTTTGACTCAGTTGACTCTTTACTAGCTGGCATATGTAAAATGAAATGGATGATTCAGCTTCTGTTGATCAAACAGTTGAGCTGAAATTTATAGAAATACAATAATAGGAGTTTCTACTGATTTTCTATGCTTATGGATGTACGCTGTCTTACTGATGTTTTTATTAGTATTTTTCATGTCTGATTTTGCTATTTTTATTTTTGCTTTTTGTATTGTAAGTGATCACATAGCCCATTTCCTCCTCTAATATAATAAATATTGTAGTGAAGATCTTCGTGTACCTGCTGATGTCACTGTAACAGCAGTATCTGAGACAATACAGGATTTTTAACAAGATTGAGAAGATTGTGCCAATACAGATGTGTTGGCAAGCAGACCTAAGAAATATCGTTCAGGCTTTTGGAAAATATTTGTTCATCTCTTATGCTTTAACCCCCAGACAGCCGCTGTTGATCCACCTGATGTATTTTATTGTTATTTTGGGGATTTTGGTAACAGGAGATGGTGTAATCACCTACCTCTGTGCCAGGTTTTGCATCTAGCCATTAATTTGCTTGTGAATTTGGTGCAACATGATCCAGTTGTGCCGTGCTCTCCTCAGCACCTGCTGTGGATTATTTGGGGAGAGCTTGAGCAGCTCATCATCATCACGATGATCAAGAAATACATCAGTCTTCATGAGGATTTCTTGAGCGCATTTAAATCCCAGAAAATGAACTGAAGACCAACTGGAAAATTGATATACCCAAAAGTGACTTGTTAAAACCAATCTTTGGAAATGTCATGAGAATGGAAAAGAATTATGTTCCTTAATAGGATTGCAGTTTACTATGGGCATGTTCTTACACTGTGGATTGCAAACTTGGTTTGATACCTGAATAAAAGTGTTTCTAATGTATGCTTGTTTCTTTTTAGTGAAAGTCAACATCTTTAGGTTGAACTGCCCCAAACCTGCACCTAGAGATTCAGCTGATCTAGATGAGAGATTACACATTGTCTGAGAATATCCTGATACTGTGGCAGAAATGGAGAAGAAATAATGGATTTCTTGTTTGGTTTCAGGGGGGTGTGGTGGTGGTGTATTATTTTGTTCAACTTCTCTACAGACATGTTGCTGATAACACCTCATACCAGGCAATACTTCCTATATCTGAGTGATTTGTGCTATCGTTTTACCATTGTATTTTTCCTCTTCAGCCTCCTTAACACTTTGAAATCCAAAGTATGAAACTGTTCTCATTATTAGCAGCTTTCCAGATAGCTCCTGATATGTGTGTTTTCTTCTCTTAATTAAAAGTCTTAAGCATTCCTGATGCTAAAGGTCTTATGTCAAAAAATTTCCTCAAAAACTTAAACTTTAGCACAATTCCAAGGGGATAGGAATAGTTACTGTGAGGGTTTTGGTTTTTTGTTTGTTTTTTTCTTTAAAAAAAAAGGAAGGAACAATAGTATCTGGACAAATGGCACAGAGCCTAGTTGATTCATATTAGTGGACCTAACAATGTAGCTAAAAACTTTTTGTTGTGTCTCACACAGTTCAAGTTCAAAGTGTTTGGGTTTCTTTAGCCAGTAAGACCTAATTTTTATTTCTGCAGCTCATGAATAGTTGTGTGCTACCAAGAAGGCGTTTGGATCCAGTGATATTTAGTTACATATTTCTACCTTTGTTGGTACTTCTCTGTTCGTGGCAATAATAGTAGTTCTAAATAGTGAGAAATACGGTGTGTGTCAGTGGTGTTAGTATTAAAGTAGGACTGTGATGTCCCTGTTGTGCACATGCTCTGCCTTGTTTAGGTAAAAATGGAGATTCTGGTCAGCTTACAAATGAAGTAACAATGCCAGGAAAAACTGGAGGTTAATTATCAAAATTGAAGGAAGCAATGAAAAATGACAGCTGAAGTGAGAAGCAACTGTTCAGTTACTGTAAGGCTCTGCAGATAGAAGAATCTAGTAATAAATGCTTAGTCATTTCTGTGTTGGTTAATTAATAGTAATATGTTCTCCTTCAAATGCAGCCTGGGTTTGGTTTTTCAGTAGGAAGGAAGATGTCTAGTAGTAAGTAACAACACAATTGCTTGGGTTTGGGTAAGGGGATAATTTAAGTGACCATTTTCAGTATATTTTTCTGATACATGTAGCCAGAAATTTATGCACAAGCATAAATTCTAAGTTTTCCTGACTTAGTGTGGACTGGTTTTATTGTGGTTTGGTTTTTTTAGTTGTAAGTTCAGGAAAGAAGACAGCCAAAACCATCACTGGCCAGTTTGATAAAACTGATGTAGTTTATCGATACATGTGTGCTCTTCAGGAAGAGTAAATTGCATATAGATAACTTTGAGCAAAGGTCTAAAACCTGAAGTATTGGCTTTTTGACGTTCTTAAGAAAGAAGTTTGTTACTTATTACTAAATATGAAACATACTAAATATCAGTAATTTTTGTTCTTAAAACAAGTTAGCTTCTGATGTGCAGCACTTACCAAGGAAGTTATTAGAATGCTCTTAAATGTGAATTTCTTTCAGAGCAAGGCAGAAGAGATGTAGTTAGGAAATCTTTTGACTTGGGTTGCTAAAGAAGCAACAGTTATTAATATTTGTGAACTACTTCAAAGATCTCTTAACACCCCTCTTAAAAAGTGTGATTTTTAAGCATTTGTTAAACTTGTAATAATCAGTTATTTTTTACATAAATTCTCTGCTGTACCTAGAATTACATTTTTTTTAAAATTAATGTACATAGCTTGCAGATGCATTTAGAAAGGATTAATGAAGTGACCTGTTACAGTCCAGATTTTTATGCTTAAATATTGCATCAGTATGGTGTTGGTTTTTTTTTTTTAAATGTAGGTCATGGGATTAGCAACAGGAAATGTCGTCTGACAACATAGGGATGCTCTCTTCCATGAAGACAGCTTGAGTTTGTTCACTGTTGGTGGCAGAAGGAGATGGGCTACTTCATTACAGAGCTGTTTATTGCAAGCATGTGTCCCTGCCATGATCTTAAGCATTGTTGTCTGCTGCTGAGTATTCTATCTTGAGAAAGTTGTAAACTATCCAAAAGGTTAATTTTCAAATATTTGTTAAACATAGGGAGTGAGTCCTCAGGTCTTAAAAAAAAATCTAGGCATGCAGGCAGAAGCTGATGGATTATGCATATATAGCTAGAGTTTGTTGGTTTTCAGTAGACATTGTGTTGCTTTACTGTGTGGCGATAACCTCTGGCATATTGAGGAATTTGCACATAGAAGTTAACTTTTTGTGATTTTTTTTTTTTTTTTTTCTTTTTCCTGTAACTTTTGGAAGAGACAAAACCGCAGCGTTTCTCTAACACAGTAATGTGAAACTGCCTTATTGAATTCAGGCTTCGCAAGGTCTCACAAGGTTTCCAGATTTATTAATATCTGGCTTCTCCCCTGAATTTTCTGAAATAAAAGCATAATTATTTTTATATTTTATTATTCTTTTTTTCTGAGTACAACCAGCTATTTATGGTGGATGGCTTTAGTGGTTTTGGGGAGGGATTCCGAAGTGCTAAAACTGTTGTCCTTGCTGCTTAGTTGAAGGCAGTTTGATGGAAGGCCAAGCTGACTGCTCAGAAGCTGTTTCATGTAGATGTTGTGCCTGGATTTGCCTGTTGTATGTGCTGGTTGTGTGAAGGAAGGTTACAAGATGAAGGAATGTAGCCAGAACTTTGGAACGACCCTAGAACTGACCTTTATTCTTTCGCCAACAGTTTTCCTGTGTTCTATGCAGCTATGAGAAAATTTTTTTCCTAATGCAGTCTTTTACATAGGTCAAGCAGAGCACATAAAGTGCACAGATTTCTTCAGGAGGAAAGCATTTGCAGATTTCTACTACTAGAAATAGGGGGGGGAAAGCACATGTAAGTTGTAATCTTAAAGATCATAGCTCCTAATATCACTGCAACTTTATACTGTTAAATCGTGAGCAGAGCTTGAATGTATTTGCCACAAAACTTTGTGCATGGGAAACAGGTGAAGGATTTAATTTACCAGAAAAATTCATCTTTGGACAGAGGAAACACATCACAACAAATTATTTAGAATCTTGCATTACCAGGTGTTCTGCAGGGTTTTTTAATGCATAAAATTTCTTTAAGTATTAATGTTGTTGACCCATGTGGAAAGCTGCCTAGTTAAAATGGGACCTGTAATTCAAGAATTGAGCTATAAGTAATAACGAAGCATTTGTGAATCAGTTCGTTCAGTTACAGGTATTTTTAGCTTGTGTAATTATTATTTTGTACTTGCATGCTATATTGAAAATGGAAATTTGTTAGCTCTCTCTAACCAGCTAATGTGGCTGTTGTATAATGAGCATTAACGCTTACTGACCTGATACTGGCTTGTTTTGTGTGTACTTCACACTAATATATGGAAAAATGTCTACTGAGCACAATGACTGCTTCAGCCGGAAACTTGGCAATTCTTCAACACAAGAAGCAGCCAATACCTCCCACAGAAACGGTCCAGCCATGCTAGCCTTTGACTACAGAAGTGTTTTCAGTAAGTTTTCGAAGGAGTTGTACAATCTAGCATTGTCCCTACTGGGCTAATCTGTTTTGCAAACCTGTTAGTAAGGTATTACTTGCTTTTCAAAGCTTACGTGCTTGGAAATTATAGATGCAGCAGATGATTCCCGGAAAGAAGACATCAAATAAATGAGAAGGGCTTGTACCCATTCACTTGAGCATATTTAGATTTCTGAATTTGTAATTATTATTTCATCCTTCTATAGGCTGTCCTTCAAAGCTGCTCTTGTAGGAGGTGACAGCAAAGACTAGGCTTTCTGGAATACAGATCTATGCTCAAGAAAAGTCTGAACTAGAATTAGCTCTTGGAGGAGCACATAACACATGCAAATATCAAAACATCCTTCAAGTTTCCAGCTGTCTGATAGAACTGGTTATGTTGATAAGTTAGGACCAAGCCATCAAACTGAGGATAGTTTTGGTTTTGCGTGTTAGGGTTTGGTTTTGTGGTTTGGGTTTTTTTTTGTATCTTGAAGCATAGCTTTAAATTTGAGATTTCTAATTGTGGTTGCCTGGTGGCATCACTGGAATTTCATGTTGTTGGCGGTGATTTGGAAAGGTCGTGTAATCTCTTGGGCATCAAGATACTGTTCTGTGATAATGATCAGCTATGTAGACATAAGAAATAATTTTAATAAACTAACTTGCTATTCCTGGTTTCACACACATTATCTCTACCGTGTAGTTCATACGTTATAGTGGTGGAAAGTGTTGGGGACCTGAATGGAAGCATTTGCATGTTAGATCAGTAACTGCCTGCCTACATGCAGCCATCCTTGCTGGGTGTAGGGTGCATCCTCTTCAGGTGGGTGCATGCTGATAAGGAAGATATGCCAGAGCAGTGAAGTATCTTTATTTGAAATTGTTGTTTTACCTTAATAGTAGTATTGATGTTTGCTAGTAGGTTTTTGGGGATTTTTTTTTTTCTTCCTGTTGTGCCTTGGATAAAACAACCTTATGTGTCACTTGCAGGGAGATGTGTTATGCAAGAAACTTTTTCAGATTCAAGTGATGTGATGGTCACAGAAACTAGTTTTTACTAGTGTTTGAAGTTATGTTGATAAAGCCACTCAGAATGCATGTGTGTACAGAAGACTGCACACATTGATAAAATCTTCCCCTGAGCTGAATGTGTCTCAGCCTCTCCTCAGAGGAGGGATGCTCCAGTCCCTTAATCGTCTTCAAGGCCCATCCCTGGACACTCTCCAGTAGCTCCATGGCTCTCGTTTACTGGGGAGCATGGAACTCTACACAGTGCTCCAGGTGTGGCCTCACCAGAGCTGAGCAGAGGGGAAGGATCCCCTCCGATGACCTGCTGGTGGTGCGATGCAGTGCTGGATGCTGTTGGCTGTCTTTGCCACGAGGGAGCATTGTTGGCTCATGTTCAGCTTGCTGTCAGCCAGGACCCCCAAAACATGGAGTGCCTCTCTTGGGGACTGGTTTGGTGTGGGATCCCTCCTGCAGCTCTGCTGGAGATCTCCCTGCCAAAGAGGAATTGGTGGTGCCCATGTTCTCTCCCTGTCCCTGCAGCAGGAAACCTGGACAAGCCTTGTCCCGGGGCTGAGCCAGACCCTCGGTGAGGAGGTGTCTTGTCTGACGTGCTGTGCCTGGCCTTGTGTCAGGTTATGGATGAATTCATGGTGTGTTTTAAGAATCTAGAATGCTTTTGCTGCAGTTCAAATATTGGCCTTGGCATCTAGTCGGTGCATGTGTCAAGATGGTGTGCAGGTGGAATTAATATCCAGAATATTTGGGTTTTAAGTCTCTTATTGAATCCATAGGTCAAGAAAAAACACATTTAGGCAGCTAATGGCTTTGGAGAAGCCTACAGTGAATGTATTTAATCTTCTTAGGAACTTGCTTAATGATTTGTGATGATGTTAAAGCAAAATACTTCTAAATGCTTTCTTTATTCTTCATAGTCTTTTTTTCTTCCTTTCTTCCCTGCTCTCCCCAGCCTTGTGGAAAAAAGTTGTAGTCTCTTCTGCTAAAGAGTCGTCTTCATGTGAAGACATATTCTGGTAGATGTTGGAACTGAGATAAGTTTTTAGACTGGGTTGTCACCCTAGTGTACTTCAATGTCTTTAAAGAAAAAAGAATATTAGGCTGACAGCAGTTAGTGAGTACTTGTAGTAGGGAAGATTCACCCAGAAATGGTGAAGCTTTTGCCTTCTGAAGTTACTTTACTGGGGTTTTTTTAGCCCAAACTGCTGTGCTGCTTTACTTAGAGCAGAAGTCTGTGGGAATGTGGGGACACGGGGTACACCAACGATGGGAAGGGCTGGCTGACCTCCAGGAGATTTGGTATGATGTTTTAACCACTTGAACCATGCTTAAAGTACTCTGTGGTACTTCTTGTTCTCTCCTGTTTTAGAAACCCCACTTTCTAAAGATGTTGAGAACCTCAAGCTCTCGGCTAAGCAGGGTTATAAGGGCTGATTAAGGCAAAGTGTATGAAGCTGGTTACAAGAACTCTTTTTTGCTGAACTAGTACTGTGGTGTGGTGAATGAGTTGGCCTGTAATTTTCATGTTGCTTTTACCAGGCTACATTTTAGCTAAAAATGGAAGCTTGTGGCAATGCAGATCTTTTTTTCTTAAGTAGCTTGTCTACTTTTGTTCTTAAATGAGTTCCATCTTTAATGTACAACTGAAAATACCTCAGTTGCCAGGATTGCATTCTGCAAGCATCACAGGATGCTTTCAGCATACCTAACTGAAAACTTAACCTGCTTGAAAAAAATAAACTAAACTTTGTGGAAAAGTTTGCTGTTATGCTTCCTTACTCTTCTTGCAGGCTGGTTAAAGTAGCTTTTTTGTTTTGTTTTTGTTTTTCTTTTTTTGCAGAAGGCATATGAAATCTGCAACACCTCTCCTGCATTAATGAGGGTGCAGCACAGGACAATAATGGTGTGTGTTTTGGCCTTTGCTATTGTGTATTCTGTGTGCTGTTAGTGTTCCAGCGTAATTTTACTTGTTTACGTTTCAGGTAATTCTTTCAGAATTTCATTAGATTTCATTATCTCTGCAGTGTGAGCAAATTTTTCTGTCAAGACTTCTGAAAGTTGAATGTAGTGGATCTTTTTTTCAGAACTTAAAATGGCCATTTCATGTGTTTGTGTCTTTGGGAGGGGGGTGGAGTTTGGCTTCTAAGTGTGAGTTACTGTTTTATGTCTAAAAGTGTTGTTCTGGCAGTAACAAACAAAACTGCTTACACTGTGATGGTTTCATAATCACAGTATTAAACTGTTTATCTATAAATGAGTTTGGATGAGGATGATCCATATCCTAAGTACCTTAATCTCCATACCAGACACTGAAGTGGTTTGTAAATTTTCCAGCTAATAGTGAGCTGTAAAATCAGAAAGACGCATTACATGTAAGCATGTCAGTTTAAAGTATAGGAAGTTGTAGACTGGCTTTTTGATTTAAGACTTATTTTGCTTCAGTACGTTCTTGCTTGGTGCGTAGGATAATCTTCCACTGTCCTGATGCAGCAGCTCGGAAGATGTACACTCAGGTGTCCACTGACATTGCCCATAGCCCTTGTCTTGCTGTACGATAGAGACAGATCGCAGATGTTTTGATGTATAAGCGGTTGTCAGCGTTTCAAATCTTGGGGTGAACTATAATTATTACTTTGTGCTGCCACAGGAAAAAAAAAAAAAAAGTTCTGAAATTTCTACGTGGAATTTTTTCACCTTGCTACAAAGCCAATTTTATGTTAAATCATTACAGTCTTCCAGACTGCGTGTGAGTTACTTCATGTGTCAATTTTTACTTTTTTACTTTTAATATCTTTAGTGATGAGAAGTTGTAACTCTTCTAGAAGACTCTTGTGCTCTCACTTGAGCTCATTAGTAGGAGGTTTACGTAACTTCTTTTGATAAAATAGATACCTTGATGTTTAACTGTGCTTAGAAAGCAAGCGTACCTCAGGAACAGCATGGAGCAGGAATCATTTCAGTGTTTTGAAAATGAAGACTTGGGGGGACACTTTGTAGTGCAGTAAAAATTAGTCTTGTATGAGTGAGACAATGTTTTGTTACAACCCTAAACTCTCGAACAGCATGGACTTCTGTATCACTGTGGGAGGAGAATTAATGAACTGAGGATTGCTAGAGGTTCCTTAGAAAAAGATTCTTAAAAGCTTCTTGACATGAGCAAGACTGTTGGTTACGTTAGTATTATTAAAGCAATGCCCATTTCCTTCATGAAGAAAAGCTGGCTGTTAAAGTTAGCTAACCAAAAATAGACTGTGCCTTGATAGTATTTTAACTTCTGCTTGATTTGTTAAGAAATTGGTGCGTATTTCTTGATAATTGTACTGATTCTTGGTTTGGTTTTGTTTGTCTTTTTCCAGAATTTACATGTTTGACAGCAGAAGTTGGTTTTCTACTGTAGCGAGAGAAAATGTAAGTAGAGAAATAAGGTAATTTCTTTTTTCTAGTGCTTGAGAAACTCATACTATTTCTAAAAGCTGGTGAACTTCAGGTTTTTAGCTGTTAATCTGTGCAAGCCTGAAGTACCTGTTTTCCACTTCAGCATGTGTATTCTTATGTCAACAGGAAGGATTTTAAAATGGCCAGGAAACCTGCTAAATAATAAATGTTAGTGCCTGCCTTCTTTCAGAAATAGAACTGACAAAGCAGAGGGAGACCATAGATGAAACTGTTTCATCTCAGTAGGGCAGGGAACTGTAATAAATAAAATGATGAGAACAGTTATTCTCTCTTGAATGAAAAATTACTTATCTGCCATGTTTGACAAAAGAAGGCCAAACTTCTTGTGAGCAAAGTGGCTCTTGTCAGAATGTTCTTTTTGATGTGTCAGTATTATTTAAACAGAACCTAAAAGTTTAGAGTTGATATTCTGTGTATTCATAATTACTAATATTCTAGGAATAGTGAAACCTTCATTACATTACAGACTATAACTTCAAATGTTTCTGCCTCTTGTGAAGCCGCTTAGTCTTTGAGGAAGGTGACTAGTTTAGTCATATGTTGTGTAGAAAGTATTTGCTCAGTTAAATTTACTACTTTTAATTTCTAGATATTTACCTTTTTTTCAAAAAGCAAGCAGCAAGCTAGCTCCTGTCTCTCTCTCTAAACCTGTCTTCTGAGGTATTCTCTAATTACCTTGGTCAATCCTAAACACCTCCGTGTTCTTTTTTGGAAGAGCAGAAACTGAATCCGAACACAGTGTTCCCAGCGTAGACAAATCATTGCTTGTACTCAGTGGCATTATGATACTTCCCATGTTTTCTGTCCTGTTTTTTATATAAACTTTTGTTTTAACCAGTGCTGGTTATAAAGTCAATGTTTTTGAGCTATTCAGTACATACTCTACAAGGTGTTTTTTTTCCTTCAAATAAAGTTTGTATCACAGAAGGTTGTGTGATTCTGTATATTTCTCTCACTGTGTTCCTGTATACCTCTTCTAGGATTTCTAATTTATAAAATTATCCCTTTTTTTAATTGTGATCACCATATCTGGAGATGTATGTGCTTCAGGATCAGAAGGCACCCCTAAAATTTTTTGTCTTCCGTTTTGGATCATGTAAATGGGAGAGAGAACACCTCAAATTTGTTCTACAAGCAGTTCTGCTTTATCTTACTATGCTTTCTGTTGAACAGAGATCAAATAGACATCGATATATACTTCTGATTAAATAAAAAAATTCTCAGCTTTCCAAAGCCAGTATGATGTCAAAACATAGGAACTAACAGTGGATTGTGTACGTTTTCACAATGACAAAGGAATTATACAAGCTGCTGTGCATGTTGCTAATAGGATTTATGGTATCTGATAGATTAGCACAGCTTCATTTAATCAGATGACCTGCTATGAGACTGTCTGGTAGGCATAACATGAGCTCGTTATTAAGGCTGTAAAGTTTTGGCTCTGTTCTTGCAAATAATGTGCTTTGCTTTCCTTCTGTCTGTTCTGTACATCTTGGAGTGATGCATATTAGCAGGAAAGATGTTGAGGGAACAAATATCAGACAGCCTATTCATTCGGGAGAAAGGTGATTTGGCTAACCTTCCGAAATTGCTGTGGTTGGGTAATACACTAACAATATAACTTTAAAGCCCGCTTTGTATCAGCAATGCATTGGTGGGATTACTTTACTTTTTGGCTGTAGTAATGTGTAGTAAAAATATCTTGTAGCAAACAAAGCTTGGACATCAAGGGATACAAGTTTTAAATATTTGACTTAACGATAGCTGTGATTTCAAATCTGTGTACTCCTCTCTTAATCTGTAGAGATTATTCACAGGACAGGCTATTTAGGAGAGGCTGGAAAACTCTATCCTTTTTTATTCTTTTTCTACAGGGAAGGTATGAGAAAATGAAGTAACGAAGTGTTTAGTAAGCATTTCCTCATTGCTGTTACCAGGTAGTTTCTGAGAGGAATCATATTTAACCCAAGAATATGTGTGGATGAGTTGTGTTCAACTCTTTCCATTTGTTTTATAATGTAGGCAAGCATCACTCTGCGTATAAATGTGATGGTATTAATGATACCTTGGTTTCAGTAAGTGGACTTACATGACTAAATAACTCATCCTTTCCAGAGCTCAAGCTGTAACAATGACATGAGTGAATTTGGGTTGTTCCTTAGCCTTTGAGTTGTTCTGTCACTGTTTTCTGAGTAGTGAGCTTTACCTTTAAATTAGAATTATTATACTTGGATCCTAAGTATATCTCTATTTGCAGGAAGTTTGTGGAAGTTTTGTAGATTTTTGTAAGGCTTTCTGTTGAGTTCAAAGATTCTGGGCAAAGCTGTTCAACATACAATTAACTGCCTGGACATAGATGACTTTCCTTTTATGTAGGAATATAGCTCATGTAGTTTAGAGAAAGACAAGCCCAGAAGGTGTTACTTTGAGATGAGTGACATAAGTCCTTCTGACATAGTTGAACTGTGAAGTTGTATCATATATGGCAAGTAACAAATGAGGTGAAGTCAATCCTTGGTTTTCCTGTGTGGGAAAAACAGAGGAACAAAGTGACTTTTCTATGGGTAACTTGTAAGAAGAGATTAGAGACTTGGATCATTTGGAGTAGTGAATAGTGAACTACCTTGCAAGTACACATATTGTTGTCCCTAGCAAGAAGAGAATTATCTACAAGGTATACCTGTCAACAAGATTAGGGGGAATTAGGCTAAGGGCAGAGACACTTAAGCACTTCAGCCTCTGGAAGGGTCTTGAGTGAGTTCAGCAAAGTGAATGTGTTACTCCTGAGAAGCCTGCCTTCAAGAACACAGTAACATATTCAAAAGAAAGTGAGGTAAGCATGAGTTTAGTTGCTACCTATTTCTTCACAGCTATGGTGATAATTGGGAAAAAAGGGATCGTGCAACTTCAGTAGTGACTTTTTGCATGAGGTTTTCTTGATGTAGAAATTCAGTAACTTCTTTTAAAACCCCACAAATAGAAGCATCATCCATGTCACGCTTACAGTTTCTTCTAGAAACCTCATTTAAAATGGGATTAAATGCCTTTAGAACATGCCTAGAAACAAAGAAATATTATTTCGTGGTACTTAATTGTGTTAGTTTGCAGTGAGCATAGTTCATATATTGAACAGTCTCCGCTTGTTATTTCTGTTTGTAATATGACTAAATCTGTAGAAAAATTTCCCATTTATTAAGAGTGGGAATAGGTAAAATTATTTTGTCTTCCCCTATATTTTCCTGACCTTACCTGTTGTTCTTGCTCTTTCAAAGAACTTTTTTTTAATGCTAGACACTTAGTAAGCTCTTGCTGATTTACAGTACAGCTGAAAAGCACACAAGAGGATGGAACACTCCCCCCCCCCTTCTCATATTTCTGCCATAAATTTAATTGCCTAGGACTCAGTGTAAAAGAAATAGAGGAATAGCCAAACTGGTTGTCCCATAAATTTTAGTCTGCTTCAGAGAACTCCTATATTTTAATGTCCTTGGCTTCATTAGGATTTTTGTTTCCTGACTGTTGGTGAGTTCAGTCATGTTGGCAGGAATTAGAACTTCCTGTTGATGTTGAAACAACAAAGACTACAAAGGGAATGTGGAAATCTGGTTTAAAGAATTTCTATGGATGCTGTCAGAAATGCAGTTCAGGGTTTGGAGTTGCTTGGAACGCGTAGGGGCTGAGTTGTAACTCTAAAAGTATATCTGACTCCAAGATACGAACTTATCATGTGGATATATGATGTTGCAGATAGGAAAAATATCAAGGGTTGTAGGCATGCAGCTGCTAATTGTCATGCAACGAGTACTGAAATGTGAGTCCTACCCAGCAAGTGACTGAAGGTCGAGATCCAGAGAAGCTGCTTTAACAATAGTAAAGTTCCTTGAACTCCTTGCTGCCTGTGATACTGGAGATAGTGTCTTGCATGTAAAGGTTTCTGCAGTGCTGTTAAGCCATTTTGAAATTGTTCGTTAAAAGGAAGCTTTCCTTAAAATGTTAGTGAGTGACTCTGATGTGGAGTTCACCAATAAAGCGTTTTAGGAGCTTAGCTGCATGGTAGGGAGAGCAGGTTGTGTATATGCATGTCTGTCTAACTGAATGATAACTTGCATTTATGAAATGACTCTGAAGGTTGGGTTCTGTTGGTGTGTTTAGTTAATTCTTAGAGATCGTGAAGGAGTTTGGGTTCTTCTGCCCGTGCATAAAGTGGGACTTGGAAGAGAACAGAGGCAAAGTGCCGAGGCAGAGTTCTGTCTTAAATTCGATGTGACAGTTTCTTCTGTAACATAAGTATAGATGTAGTTACTGTGCTAGGCCTTTCAGAGTGTAATGGAGGTTTTATTTGTGTGCACACAGACATGTATGTGCCAGTCAAACTATGATATGCCATCAACGGGGGAATGTGACCTGTGTCCCTTTGGAGCTGCTTCTATGGCTGTATCAGTGTTCCTGCTTCTGTGATACTGCAGAAGACACTCGACACTATTGGGCTGCTCATCTGGCTTTGTCATTTGCAGCACTCCCCTTCAGCACATGCTATATTAAGCAATAAGGCACAAGCATGAAATAAGCTTGTGTGATTTATTTTCAACTCAGTGTGTGCAAATAATCCAGAATGAAACTACAGGGTTCAGTTTCTGTGAAGTAAACTTTCTCGGTTTGATGGTTTTTTTTTTTTCCTAGGATTAGTGTTCCTCTCCTTGGACCTCTTCCTGTTGCATCCAAAGAAGTTTTGTTTCACTTAAATGTGAGAGAATTCTACTGCATAGTGCACAAATTCTCACAGAAATAAATTGACGCTATTTTAAGCTGTATGTTACAGGAGGACGTATCTGCTTTGACTGACATTAGATTATTCATCCTATTATATTTTTAAATAAAGCTGTATGTAAATCTTCACTGTAGTTACCTGTAACTCTGCACCTGGAATCGTGGTGTCCTAAATCTTTATCTTAATCCTGTTGCTGAGTTGCTGTGACCTTGAGCAGGGCATGTAAGTTTTGGATTGTACTTTCTCTGAAATAGGAACGATACCATCTCTAAATTCTTTGTACTCAGCCTGGAGTGGCTGGTGTTTGCTTAGTGGGAAATGGGCTTATATATTAACTTAGAGAATGGCAGAAATAGAACTGGATATCAAAAAGCTGAAAGATCTGAAAATTTTCAGTTTATTCTTAAGAATAGTCTTCAAGTTCCTTAATGGCTTTGGCAAGAGTCGTGTACAGTATTTCACAGTATGTGTGTGAACTACACAGGAGCTGTAGACAGCCATAGATTGTTTTGTCTTAAATGTAGAATGAACAAAACAAGTTGAGAAACAAAATAGCATTCAAAAGAAAAGAAGGTGGTTGTAGGATAATAAAACGCTCTTGATGGGTTTTGTCTTAACTGGATTTTGGACTAAGCTGAACAAGCAATGTTAAAGTGGCTTAAAGAGATGACCCTGGAACTGGAAGAGAGAAAGAAGAGACCTGGTTTCACAATGAAGTGAAAGGGCTTTGACGGTTTTGAGACAGAAGCTAGCTGAAACTGCTTTTCTAAAGGATTTTGTGTTTCATGAATTTGTAAACGATGCTATGACAAGGTTTGACGTTTGCTCTTCGAGGTGCTTGGTTTGGAATACCATTACTATAAGGGGAGCTCTGAGACAAGTCTGGGTATGTGGGACAGTAATATTTAGGGCATGTTAAAGTCTTAATAACTCTTCTGAAACTTCTTTTCTTTTGACAGTGATGTTTGCTCTACTACTTTAATTTGCTTTCACAATATGTTCTCTGTTACTATGGATAAAAATTTGGAAGTTATCCTCATCTTTCTCCTTGGGAAGGGCTTTAGAAAAAAAGAAAACCCACATGCTTGCGAAGATAAATAAGCTGATTAAATCTTAATAATATGTGAAACTGCTAGCAAAGCATTTGCTTTATTTAATAGTAAAGGGTCAAGGGGGGGGGGGCAGAAGGAGGAAAGGAATTTTCCTGGAGGAAAGGAATAAGTCCAAATTATATTTTATTTACTGTGGCTGGATAAAAGCCAAGCACATTTCTGTGTGGTAACTCCTTATTCTGCGGAGGCTTCGGAGAAATATTTTCACCTGTATTCCAGTATTTATAAACCAATCTGCCTTTTGTCAAGTGCTGTTTGAGATGTTTGAAAGAGCTTGCCTACTCTAGTAATTTCAAGTTATGACTCCTACTAATTCTCATTATTATCATCTGTCTTCCAGATTTCTGGTTGTTTCAGAGGTGGCAGTGAAGCACACCTTTAGCACAGGAAAATGAGTGAGCTTGACCAGTTACGCCAGGAGGCTGAGCAACTGAAAAACCAAATCAGAGTATGTATTGTATCCATGGATCTTGAAGCCACGGTACAGATGAATGGTCATGTACTTTAGGAAATTACTTTTTTTGTCTTTAATATTGCTTAGAAAATAAGTTGTACAGAATGCACACGATGGATTAGGTTGAAGTGAATGTTATACTGAATTTTTTCTGAGCCAGACCATAAGCAATGTTAAGCAACATACTGCTTAAAATAAGGTTAGCTACAAGGTTATTCAGGGCTTTGTCTAGTTAGGTCTTAAAAACTTCTATGGATAGAGACAGCACGGCCTGTCTGGACAAGCAGTTCCATTGCTTGACCATCTTCGTGGTGAAAATCATGTTACCTTTCTCTCAAAAGAACAAAATGTCAAAGGCTCAATATGCTCAATGTGTTTTGGCAGCAGACAGCGTATTATGTTCATGCAGCAGTTAGGATGGGTCCTCTGGATGACAAGCAGAAATGCTTTCTGGACCTTGGTTTGAGGGTGCTTGATCGACTTGATAAAACAATATAAAGAATTGGGCAGAACCTCTTAGAATTTCTCTGTCTTCTGTTGCAGGATGCTAGGAAAGCATGTGCGGATGCCACCCTGGCTCAGGTAAGCATTTAAGAATTTAACACAAATTATGAAAATTGTTCTCCTTTACCTTCTTACATCATATCTTTTTTTTGTAAGTGCAAGTGAATCTTTTTTTGCCTTCTCTGTATTTTTTTTTTCATTTTGTCTTTAGGTGGTTTCTTCCAGAAATACATTGTTTCTTTGTCCAGTTTCTGAGGGGGTTAGCCTTGAGCAGTAGTTTCTTTAAGAATTGACTCGGGGTGCATCTCTACTGCTCACTGGGAAGTAATGCAGGGGAGCCCCAGTGTTCTGCTACAGATATGGTGGCAGTACAGTTGCCTTACCCTGATAATCTGAACCATAAAACCTGCTCAGGTTAACCTACTTAATAATTTCCACATGAGGCTGCACTTACGTCTGAAGTGCTTCTGGGCCTGAGCTAATACCTTTGCATCTTGCTGTACTGTCACATTTTGATCCTGTGGGCTTGCCTTCAGTCAACATTAACTTGGGGAAAGGGAGAGCAGTACTCTGTAGTACATCTCATGGAGATACAGTGTTTTGGGTTTTTTTTCTAGAAATCTGGTAGGAATTCAGACTGGAACAGATTATTATGGCAGTGGAAGAGGTGCAAGCCTTTGCTTTTTTTTCCCTAGATATATCATGAATCATTTTACTCTTGTCACCTACTCAAGTCCATTTGCTTGAATTTTGACTGTGAATCCTCTATGTCTGATAGTTGGTACATAAGTGATGTCATTTTCTTAATTTAAAATGTCACTGAAGTATCAGATAATAAAGGTAATATCAATATCTGAGTGGTATGTATCTTGTGATCTCATTTTATGATGCGCAACGCACAGTATTTTTCAGGGTGAAGGTATGGGAAAATTAAAAATAAAAGCTTCAATATTAGTTAATATATGAGATATCCACTGTGAAAGGAGTTTTATATCAGGGAAACATTCTTATCTGTTCATCTGAGTCCTGAGCTGTGTTGATAGCCTTTGAAAAGAAGCAGAGATCTTTCCTCAAATGCACTTGCTGAAGAATTTTGTAACATGGAGACATGAGAAGTAAAATAAACTCTTGGATTTGTTGTGATGTGTACTGCTTACAGTACTGGAAGTGTGTTGTGCTGTTCTGTGTTTGTTTTTTTTTTTTTAACTGGTACTTCTCTCCAGACTGGAGGACATACTTATATTAAATTTAACAGTGCAAGGACAGCTAAACTGATTACTTCCTCACTCGCTATTCACTTATTGCAGAGACTACTTTTATCTTCAAGAAGTTAAATAAATCAGGAATACTATGAATTTAATAATCCTGTACTTGGAAGGGAAGGCAATTTGGATCAGAAAGAGTTATTAATTCAGCCTTTAAAAGTGGAGATGTGTTTTAAAGCCTGAGATACCTCCCCACACCCACCCTTCTGGGGAAAAAAAAAGTCTGCCACATTTATCTATACAGGAGTAGAAAACCCAGATCAAAGGTCTGAAATTCTAGAAATCTAGGAAGATATGACCTAAACAAATTAATTTCTGAGGCTTTATGAGTATGGTAGAGCAGCTGATTTCTTCATTTGATATATCATTTTATGCAGTATCTTTAACTTTTGATTAGTTAATCTTTAAAAACTCTGTCAATATTCAAAATGTAGGACTTTGGTCTGCACTAGAAAATTCATTTAAATGGAATTGTGTTACTTTTTGGAACTACGAAGTGAAAAACTCAGTGTATGACACCATTCCTATTTCAGATCACAGCCAATATTGACCCAGTGGGGAGAATTCAAATGCGCACTAGAAGAACACTCCGGGGACACCTGGCTAAAATTTATGCAATGCACTGGGGGACTGATTCCAGGTGGGTGCTAGTGAGACCAGATGGGGTCATGTGGCTTCGCTGTTCTTTGGAGTGTGCAGAACTCTGTTATTTTTCCTATTTCAACCACTTAGGAACCACTAATTCCAAGAGAACTCAAACAACCACGAGTATTCAGAAGCACTTAATATCACTTTTTTTCCTCCTAACACCCATGGTTTTGTCATCCAAATCTAAATATGGTGCCAAAATACAAGTTTCTGTCTATTTGCCTGAAAAATATAGTTGTGGTAGTACACAAATTCTGAGGAATTGTGGAGATAAAGTAGACTTCACAATCAGATGGGTTTTTTTCTTTAAATGCTTCCTATTAACTGCTGATGTTCATTTAGAGAGAAACTGAACGATACTAGTATCAGCTGCTTTTGCTTTCTGTCCTTTACAAGAATTGTAAGGCACACTAAGGCAGCAAGTTTTCAAACTTTGGTTAAAATAATATGTTGCTGCTTCCTTGCAGAAACACATTAAAAAAAATTCCTCTGAGGAATTTTTAAATTACAACCAGCAACGTTGTAAGTTATAGGTAGCCTTTTGCTACTCAAGAGATTTTTTTTTTCAAAGAAACCTTGATGTTAAAGTTCCATTCTTACCTAATTGGTGTAAACAAGCTGTGCCTTAAGAAAGAACTGCCTGAACTCTAGTGTGTATGCATACAGTAAATACACCAAAGCAAAATATCCAAGTGTTTAACAAAAAAGACAGCATGCGTCGTAAAGATAAAAATAATTCCTGATGTGTTAAACTTAGTTTCTATATTACTTAGGGCTTAAAAATCAGAACAAACACCATTGTTACTTTGCAAAACACTGAAGTTGAATTCACCTCAGTTTTCTGTGCCTGTGAAAGAAGCTAGTTTCTCAGAGTTATGTACAGTTTATTGCTTCAGGCATCTCTTGGGCATATAGCTTATTTAAAAAATGGGGATTCAATTTCTTGATTGGCAAAAGCGTTTCGAGAGAGCTCTGAAATATAACCTAGAGCAAAAAAATTAATGCGGAGAGACTGGAGTATTTCGGTGATTGCACTGTATTGTTCAGCTTGGAAGTGGTCAGAAGATGATGCACAGAACAAATTTGAACACCACGTGGGAGTATTTTATCCAAAATGACTTAGAAAATGAGGAGACTATACAGATTTTTTTTTTCATGTCAGTATATGTGATCTATCTTTAAACACATTGAGAGCAGGAAAGAGAGCTCTGAACCCTGAATTAGGTGCATCATGTTTCAAACATGATTGCTGGGTGGGGGATTGAGGTGGTGTTGATTTAGAGTAAATATGTTCCTACCACTGCCCCTTCCATTACTGATATATTTGCTGCATTTCATTTTCTTTTCCATTGTATTTCAGTGCTGATGTTCAGAATTTTTGGATGGCTTAGAATTTAAAATCCTGTTTTAAAAATAGGAAAGAGGAAAACGTGTTGATAGTGTAGCTTCCCAAACTCAGTGGGTCTGAAGCCTGTGTGTAACACACAGAAACACTGATTCCATGCAAGTTTTTTCCCTCAGGTTTTCAAGATTTGAGATGTTACATAGCTACAGTTTTTCCTCAAGTCAGAATGTGTTAACGTGTAGGTGTTCTATCACACATTTCCATAATACTTAGCATTAAGATTGAGTCTTGCAAAATTATTTTTATAGTACTAATAACAGAATTGGGTAATGTTGCACTGTATTTGAATGGTTTCAAGTCACTTGGCCTTGACAATGGAGACAATTGCCAGCACAAAGATCTTCATCACAAAGATGTTTCTTGTCTTCCTGCAATGATTGTGTTTACCTGCTGTTTCTTCTCTAGGCTTCTAGTTAGTGCCTCCCAGGATGGCAAACTTATAATTTGGGACAGCTATACTACAAACAAGGTAAGACCAACTGATATGTTGTTCTGTAATTCCCCTGTAAATACAAAGGCAGTGTACCTGTCAGGATTTTGGCTGCATTCTTTTCATAGTCCTAAGACCAAATTTTGAATTCTCCAAAAGAATAAAGTTTGCATTTAAAGAACATAGCGGTGTCTTGTGCATTGCATATGAAAATGTGCACCACAAATGGAAAACAATGAAATACTTAATTCTAGAGCATGTTTTGATTTGTTTTGGTACTGCGGAGAAATTGATTGACAGAGAGCAAGAAGTAATCAGCATGTTGCACCAGAATGGTCAGAGATTTAAGCATAGCCGTAGTAATCTGTTGTCTGCAGTTAATTATTCAAAGACAAATTATAGAATCATAGACTGGTTTGGGTTGGAAGGGACCTTAAAGACCATCCAGTCCCACCTCCCTGCCACAGGCAGGGCCACCTTCCCCCAGCCCAGGTTGCCCAAAGCCCCGTCCAACCCGGCCTTGAACCCTTCCAGGGAGGGGGCAGCCACAGCTGCTCTGGGCAGCCTGTGCCAGGGCCTCACCCCCCTCACAGGGAAGAATTTCTTCCTCATATCTAATCTAAATCTCCTCTCTTTCAGTTTAAAGCCGTTACCCCTTGTCTTATCCCTCCCCCCTTTCCCACAGCCCCTTTCAGCCCTGGGGGGCCGCTCTAAGGTCTCCCCGGAGCCTTCTCTTCCCCAGATGAACCCCCCAACTCTCTCAACCTGTCCTCACAAGGGGTGTTCCAGCCCCCTGAGCATCTTTGTGGCCTCCTCTGGCCCTGCTCGAGCAGGTCCCTGTCCTGATGTTGGGGGTCCCAAAGGGAGAGAATCCCACCCTGGCCCTGCTGCCCACCCTGCTCTGGGTGCCTTTCTGGGCTGCGAGGGCACGTTGCTGACTCTCAGTTTTCCACCCCCTGACACCCCCAAGTCCTTCTCCTCAGGGCTGCTCTCCAGCCACTCCTCGCCCAGCCGGGGTTTGTGCTGGGGATTGCCCCGACCCACGGGCAGGACCTTGCCCTTGGCCATGTTGAACTCCAGGAGGTTTGCACGTCCCCCCTCTCCAGCCTGCCCAGGTCCCTCTGGATGCCATCCCTTCCCTCAGCGTGTCCCCACCCCACACAGCTCCGTGTTGGTGCGGAACTCTGAGGGTCCCTCGATCCCCCTGGCCCTGTCCCCAGCAAAGCTGTTAAACAGTGGCGGTCCCACCCCCTGAGGACACTGCCCGTCCCTGCTCTGCACTCAGACCTTGAGCCATACGTACTGGGTCATCATGGTTGGCATTTACTGGTTATGGTTACTGTTATCAGGGAACAACTGCAGCAGCAACTCCTAAAACTGGGATTATTGTTGATTATTATTGATTCCCAGCTGTGAAGCTACTGAATCCATAACTTTACTAAAGAGAAATCATATTGTTTTCACAACAAAAATAAACCCTCCCTTTTTTTGCCTTCATCTTCCTCCTTTGACCTCAACCTCCAGGTAAACATGATCGAAATTACTGTAACAACTGAAAGATAAGATGGTAAAATAATCACTATATACCATGACTTCCATATTATATCTTCAGTTCTTCTATGAATGCTAATTAATCCATGGTATCATCAAAAGGCAAATTGTAGCTTTCTTGTCTGGGGGGACTGGAATCAGAGGTTGTTGTTGTACTGGTAAAATTTTTACTAGAATCAGTAATAGAACTCTTCAGCTGTAAAAAAAAAAAAATAAAAAAAAATCCTCCCCTCATACCTCTTGGCAGTATTGAAACAGTGAAATAACAATTGAGTTAAGAACAAAAAAGCCACCACCACCACCCTGCTCTAAAAGAAATAAACCTGTAACAAACACCCCGGAAAACCAAACCATAAACTGTTTGGAATTCTAGGTAGCAAACAGCTTGGTGTTGAAAGAGTGTTAAAATTTGACTAGGTAGGATCAGGAAGCAGCTGATGCAAAAATCCTTGAATGATAGTCTGCAGATGTTCTTTTGGCAGTTGGCAGCACACATTGGAAGTAACACTCTTGTCATAAATACGATCTTTTTCTAATGATGAAATAAAATGGCTTGAGGTGAATATTCTGGTTAGTTCCATGGTAGAAGACTTCCAAAAATGATCTGGCTGTGTTTTTAGTGCGGGTTATTGTTTTTTAGCTGCTGATTGTTGCAGGATCACTGTAGCAGCAGAGGAACAGACAGTAATCTTTGCTGTTTACTTAAGAAATATAGGAGAATTGTTAGTATTGCATGAGAGATCACAATATGTATAACAATATAGTGCCTTTCTTTAAGATGCCATGAGCACATTTGGAGGATGAATGCAGTGAGTTAACAAGACAGAACAGGTTTAGCTTCAATTATTTTTTAAATAAAGTTCTCTGAGCACAGAGTGACAAGGAAACGTGGGGTAGTTATTTAAATATGAAGCTTGATTGCTTGCAGTGGGTTTCCAAAGGAGGATTTAAATGGCAGCGAAAGCAGCGATTTCCTTGTCCATTGATAGCACAGCATCTAAGCCTGGAATTGGCAGTTTTGCTGACTGTGCTTGGAAGTCAATATTTTCCTGAACCTATAATAAAACAATAGCAATCAGAGCACTGAAATGAAATAATGCAGCGTTTACCAAAATCGCTTATTAATCTGGATTCAGGAAAGGCAAACCTAAGGTTTTAATTATGTCATTACTTGGTCTGACGAGCTATATGTGCAAGTTACCCTCAAAATAGTTTGATACTCAGACAACTGAAGACTCTTTTTTTTTTTTTTTTTTCTTGTCATTGTTTTCTTCTTGTCCTTCTGGCAAAAAGATGGTGTATGCCTTGAGAAACAGGTGAAAAACTTCCTGCTAGTAAATGATTGAATCAGTTGTTCTGCTGCTGAAATACATCAGTGTGTCTGTTTCAGGTGCATGCTATTCCCCTGCGTTCCTCTTGGGTCATGACTTGTGCATATGCTCCTTCTGGAAACTATGTGGCTTGTGGTGGTCTTGATAACATCTGTTCCATTTATAACTTGAAAACTCGTGAAGGGAATGTACGTGTCAGCCGTGAACTAGCTGGTCACACAGGTGAGTGCCTGTTCAGAATGGTCTGTTACCTAAGCACATGGTGAAGATTTAGAAAAAAAAAATAATCTTTTAGATAGAATTTCCTAATTAGAAGGATATATTCCATTGTGCACTTCTTTCTCAGGCAGGACCTTAGCTGCATACTGCCTGTTTTTAAATTATTTTTTTTTTTCTCCCTCCTTTTAAAAACTTTTGTTAAGGGTGATAATCTTTTAACAAAGGAAGTGTAATGAGAATGTGTTTTAACTTTGCATGAGCAAGACAGCTGCCTTCTCATGGCGCTATTTAGTTGCAGAGATTTGAGTTCTCATTACTTCCTCTTCTGTTTCTCCTCCTCTCCTTTCTCCCCAGAATACAGTACCTTAATTTTTGCCTTCAGTTTCTGTCTCTAAGGTGGGCTGTCTTGTGATTGATGAGAAGAGACAGGTAGAGTTCTAGGCTTTGCCTGGTGAATTAGGATGTAAACCGGTAGCTGCAAAATTCCCTTAGTGACAGATGAAGCAAAATTCACCTTATTGGGTAAGAAGGATTGTAGAAACACACGTGTTGGAGTTTTTGAAGCAAGAAGATCCCTCACTGTGCTCAAGAGCTAGTGTTTCCAAGTGTGGGGAAGGAGTTGAAAATTTTTCTTTCTGAACAAACCAGGAGACTCAGTGTCACACTGTACCTTCAAAAGCAAATCCAGTGGCTGAAGATATTCTTGCTTCCTAAAGAATGTACAGTTAACAGGGATGAGCACCTTGTAAGCAGTAGTAACCTAGAAAATGTGAACTGCTTTTGTATGTTGTTGGATAATGGACAGATGGTATTTTTATGTTTTTGTGAATGGGGTTGAAAATTCTTCGGAGGAAAGCCAGGTGGGTGGTTTCTTGAACTGGCTATTTAGTAGGCACTTGGGTATCTTGTAAAATAGTAGTGTAGTACTGAGCCTGTCACATCAGTCATCTTCCTCACTCTTGTGGAATCAGGAATGCCTCCAACAATCTGAGAAAGGGAATGGGCTGTAATTAAGCATTTCTCTTAAAGCTGCAGCTCTGAAGCTGCGTGTCATCTCTGTGGTCTCCTTGTTCCCACTAAGAATAATCCAAACCAAAGGTAGATCGCTTTAGAGGTGGTCAGCTTGGCTCCAGAGAAAATTTCTAACAGTTCTTCAGAGAAAATGTCAGGTGGGCTCTGTGTCTTCTGCCTGATCAAGCCTCCAACTATACAAAGAAAAGAAAAAGGCATAAAGACTTCATTGAAGGAAAATACGGTTACTCAGAAATAAGTTAAACATTAATGACTTTTTATACAGAAAAAGTTAAATGTGAATTAAAGTATGCTTATTGCCATTTAATTTTCTTTTGACTGTTCTTACAAAGCGTGACTGATGTAATTTAGAGGAATTGTGTGCTCTTCTTGGGTGTAAATGGTGTGAGAATGCAGTGATGATTTGACCTTCAGTTGGCGGTTGTGATGAGACTAGTGAAGTGATTTTGGAGAAGGTACTCTTCTCCTCTTGCCTCTACCGCTCACCTGTCCTTCAGGACACAGGGAAAATTGGAATGCGTTTGGACACAGGGTGCTTACACTTTCAGTATGTGGCTGTGAATGTGTATCAAAATACGGAAAAATATTTTTAGCAATAAAAAGAGCATTATTTCTGTGATAGTCTAGATGCTCAGTGGTCTTTATGGTTATAAACTGTATAGCTGGGAAAATACGGTTTTTTACATAACATGAGAAGCAAAATTTTGCTGTAATTCAAGGGACATCAAAGGAGTACGTCTGAAACCTGACCAGCTTGTATAGAATCTTCTCGAAGGAGCAACTTCAGTGATCTGCTTTTCTGTTGCAGAACTGAACAAAGCCTATAGCTGGAAGCTATCGTTTACAGGTTTTCATATTTTGCTGTAGTTACGATTTTCAGAAGATGTTTGTGTTTTGTGAAGTAGAAGTGGCTGGCAGGACAGAATAATTTTGTAACTGGAGTTGTTGCATTGATTGGCATGTGGTCATACCTCACTATAAAGATGCTTCGCAGCACTCGGATAAAATTCTTTTCCACTGTTTCGAAACATCCAATGTATATGCTCTGTTCTTTTTGTACTTTCCAAAAATGCAGTTTATTTTTTTCTCAATAGTTATATGATACAGCTGAGGTCATAAGCATTTGTTGCTCGTGGATGCAGTGATGTAGAGATGCATTTTGTAAGAGTTTAGTGTGTACAGTGCAGGGTTACCTATATCCTCTCCAGCTTGGCCAGTGGATTCCACTCTTTTGCCTTACTACTGCCTCTTTCTTTTCCTCTTCCTCCTCTCCACACTCTCTACCAAAAGAAGAATTGGCAAGATATTTCCAAAACAGTGTCTACCTTATTTGGTTAAGCTGCTTAGGTTCATTTTCTTCTGTTACAGACATCTTTCTTTAGGGTGACTTGCAGTGATGCTGGTGTATCGCTGCGCGAGGGTAGTGGTTGAGTTGGGCATGGTCTGTAAAGAGCCAAACTACATTTTGTCCAAAACGTTGGAGCTTCCTATATAAAAAAATTTCAGGCTTATATAGTAGTTCTTGCTACATCTTCAGGAGAGGAGGAAGCAACACAGAAGCAGTGTGGAGTGTGAAGAGTAATCTCTGGTCTTACTCATCAACTTTTAACTTCGTTTTCAGGATACTTGTCATGCTGTCGTTTCTTGGATGATAATCAAATCGTTACCAGCTCTGGTGACACCACTTGGTAAGCAGTAAAATTTTGACATGATCGTTAGTAATGACTTCTCACAGCTATACTCAATTATTGAAGGAAATGTTATTCTTTGTAAACGCGATAGTCATCCAGAAGCCTAAGTGAGATTGATTGTTGTTCATATGTCACGTTTTTACTGTTAATGGAAAAGTTGGTCTTTCAAGTTTGTTAGCTTTGGCTGTTTAGTTCTGCCCGTGTTCTGAAGAGCCTGACCCAATGCTCTGTGTTAAGAGGGTAATGGGAAATTTTTTTTATGATAACTACTTGGCTTTCAGAAATAACTGTATCAGAATAATGACTTTTTTCAAACTTGTTTAGCATTCAGTATTTATTACTTAGTCATATTCAGATTTTTCTAATACAGAATTCAGTTTGTTGTTATTCAGAAGAACTCCTAGAAAGTATTCTACAGTGACAGTAGATGGGTTTTTTTGAGGAGAATGTAGGTGTATGTCTTAATAAATACCGGTTTCTGAACGAAAAAAAGACCCCAATCATTTTTTCATAGATTTTTCTATTATATCTAATTCTTAAAAGCATTACAGCTCTTGCAAGCAGCAGTACTTAGAGCAAAGGTTGTCTAAAATACCTCTCCTACACAGCATCAGTCTCTTTGAATGCCTGTCTGTTAGTCCACTGATTCTGAGTAGCTATTGAATGTAGAAGTTTGGGTTTTATACAGAATTGTTTCTAAATGTGGATTGGCAATTTTTTTAAAAGAAAAACAAGCTCGGCTTTTTCTGTAGCCTTACCACTGCTGCTTTAACTCAAGCTTGTAGTAGTACTGGACAGCAGTCATTGGCAGGTCACGTGAACTTTGTGTCGAAACAGCCATGAATGTTAGCCATTAGATTTTTTTGGCACAGTTTTTCAATTTAAACCTCCAGTATTTTAAAATTGAGGATGGTTTTTAAAATCTATACACAATTGTCCTTTAACAATCAAATAATTCAAAGAATGTTTGGTTTTTTCTACATTGAATATGTATTTTTGTTAATACTTTATAGATTTTTACTTGTTAGCAGTGATATAAATGAATGGGTTTACAAGGTCTGGACAGCAATTCTTGTCTAATGCAGCACAAATGTGTTGATTTTTGCCTTTTTAATTATTCCTTCAAGCGCTCTCTGGGACATAGAAACTGGTCAGCAGACAACTACATTTACTGGGCACACTGGAGATGTCATGAGTTTGTCTCTTGCTCCTGATGCCCGGTGTTTTGTTTCTGGTGCCTGTGATGCCTCTGCCAAACTGTGGGATGTTAGAGAAGGAATGTGTCGGCAAACCTTCACTGGCCACGAGTCGGACATCAACGCCATCTGTGTACGTATCGACGTGAACAGAAGATTTGGGGTTTAAATTTACATTGTTACAATTGCTTTGGTCTCAGCTCTCAAGCATGTGCTGTGTGATGTAGTGTTGAGGCGTATTTTCTTTAATTAATATTTTTTGTAGCTGGGGAAAAGTACTTGAAGTTTGTACAACTTCAGGTCCATTGTGGTAAAGAGAAGCAGGGACTGTTCTTCACTTGCTTTTTGTTACTTTACTGCTTTTGCCTGTATCCCAGTAGTGGAGAGGTGTACACTCTTTGCCACTTTCTTTTTCCACTTGCTCTGTACAAAATGTTATGTTCAGTTGACAGAGGAATCAAGTCTGAAATCATGTGTTTTATTATTTGTTTTTTTCCTTTTTCCCCCCTCCTCCCAGTTCTTCCCGAATGGCAATGCATTTGCCACAGGCTCGGATGATGCTACGTGCAGGCTTTTTGATCTTCGTGCTGATCAGGAACTTATGGTTTATTCACACGATAACATCATCTGTGGCATCACCTCTGTAGCATTTTCTAAGAGTGGACGTCTCCTCCTAGCTGGTTATGATGACTTCAACTGCAATGTCTGGGACACACTGAAAGCTGATAGAGCAGGTAAGGAAGCAGTTTTGGTTTTAAATGTTATAAGCAGTGTGACGTACTGAATGTGAGTTGAGTCACATACACAGACCTGTTAGCATGCCCTGCCTCAACTCTAAAACTCTGGTTTAGGATGACCAGTGATGAAAGCAGCTTAATGACTTAAACAAATGAATTGGAATGCTGCTAAAGGATAGAAGGGAACAATGGATGCCTGGGAACAGGAAGATTGCCATTAAAACCAAGGTTTTGAGGGTGGAGAGCTATGTTGGGTTTTTTTTATGGCATTGTTTATGTATGAACTGTTCAAAGCAGTTCAACATTAATGTGGCTATTTATAGAAAAGAATTTTTTTTCTAATATTTGTAGCAGTAGCTGTAGAGACAGCCAGTGAAATAACAAACATTGTGTTTGGAGGAAATTAATACGAAATTTATGGTCCAAAGATTAAGATAATGTAACTTCAGTTCTCCTTTTTTCTAATAAAAGTTTTGATTTTAAAGAAAAGATACCAATTAGGCTGCAAGGGTTTTGTTCCCGTCAGAACAGGGGATGAGAACAAGAGCCTGCTCTGTTACCAGATAGTGCTCTAAGCTTTTAGAATTATCCTAGGTGGGTTTTAAAAGCCAAGAAAAAACAAGCAGAATATTGTTCCACTTGCAGTTGAAAGGATTAGGTGCCAGTACTTTATTTGTGGAAAACTGACTCCTTGTTTTGAGGGGAGGTTATATGGCAGGTAGGAAAAAAAGAAACATATCATCCTGGACCGTTCCAAAACGGTTTCCACCGGGTTTTTAATTTCTGTCTCCAGCAACTGTTTTACCGCTCAGATTTTATCTTCGTTTCTTCTAAAATTCATGTTAGTTTTTATCAGTACTGAGAAGCTGAAACTGTGGGACATGGTTCATGTGTTGTAAAACACTATTTGGTTCTAGTTGCAAGTTAACAGGGCCAAATACAGTTATTTCAGTACTGAAATGTATTTTGAGTCAGCCTTTTCTGTGTGCTGAGATTTACAACTCGACTTTCTTGTACTTGGATTATTGAGACCATAAATCTGTATATAAACCTGTATGGAGATGAACTGAGAAACTTCTCTTGATTAATGTCTAGGTTAGTTTACAACTGGCTGTATTTAAGTACTGTAAAATCAATTATGTGTGTTTTCCTGTATGTTTTTTCTTTGAAAGACCTTAATTAAGAAAAAGAAAGGAAGAAGGTGGTGATCTTGCTTACTGTTGAAATAAGAAACAATTCTTTATACTCACGAAGCATGATTCTTTATTGCCAAGGTTTAGAACTGATTTAAACTACTACTTTGTCACGTATTCTGCTTACTGAAATCTTCTGACTTAAGATTGCTGAGCAGATCTTGACACTATCATGCCTGATTCTATATTAAACTCTCTTGTGGTTAGGTATTCAGTTCAAATTGCATAAGACTTCTTGGAGCTCTCTTTGTTTTACCAAATTGCAACACTTAACTAATGTTGATGGTAGACTGTATTTTGATATATTAATGCTATTTCCACGGTAAATTCTAGGTAACTCCTAGGTAATTCTGTTAGCTCTGGCAGCTGGCTTGTGTATTGCACTGAAATTCTGAAGATTGTATCGTCTACTTCAACACTCAGGATTTGGCTTCTGCTGCAGAAATGCACAATTCTGTGCTCAGGCTTAGACACTCATACAGATTTTATGGGATCTGGAGATGAACAGTGTTACACAGCGTTAACTGCTTTTATAAAGTATATTAGAAATGTTACTACTTCGAACATCAAGAAACTTTGTGTACGAAGTAGTGATTTTTACACTGAATTAACAGATCAAAATATTAATTTTTAAACTTACTAGTTTGTGTAAGAATTAAAACTGATTTAACTCATGGTCTGTTTTGGAGAATAATGGAGAGGGAGAGCGCAAAATATAAATGAGGAGAATCCTATGAGCAGTGTAATTGATGTAGAAAGATTAATTTGAAGTCTATCAAGAATATCTTACCTCAGTGCTGTGGACTGGAGAGAGTTTGAAGATAATTAGGTTTTCTTTTTACTTCCTTGAAACTGTTAAAGGGGATAGAGGAAAATGTTGACTCCCTTAATTTTTCTGTTTAGTGTCTCCGTTCTTTTTATAATGGTACTATAACTGAATTGTAGCAGATCTCCATATTGACAAATAGATTGTATGTAGGAGTTTGTCTTGTAAGTGCTTGTAGAGTAGTAAGATAAAATTAGAAGAGAAATGCTTTAGTGTTTATAACAATTGAGCATAACTTCTGATATTACACATTAAAAAATTACTGATCTCTTTATCGCTATGGAGAGCAAATACTAAGCATGGTTGTACTACATTGCTATGACATTGTCAGCAGAATTTTTGGGGCTGTGACTTCACAACTCATGAGAAACCAGTAAAGGTCACAATATGGGGAATTTTCAAGGAAAATTTTGGAGTCATGCATTTACTGCATTACCCCCTTGGGAACTCACACAGTTATATCTCAGTTTGTGCTTATAAAACTAACAGCATTTAAAAATTCTGCCATGTTTGTTCAGGATTTTTGAACGTATAGGCTGTCTAATCCAAACCTGTGTGCCTAAGCGTTACCTGAACTGAAATATGAAATTATCCAAGTGATGCACCATGTCTGTTACGTGTTCTTATTCACAGGTGTCCTTGCCGGTCACGATAACCGTGTCAGTTGCTTAGGTGTGACTGATGATGGTATGGCAGTGGCAACAGGATCATGGGACAGCTTCCTCAAGATCTGGAACTGAAGTAGGTAGGTATCCAGTTAATTCAGGCTGTCCTTGTTTGCTATTCAGAATGCTTTTTCCCAGGTCCAAACCGTGCTTTTTTTTTTTTTTTTTTTTTTTTTTTTTTTT
>NW_020799127.1:6722575-6743618 GCF_003259725.1 Athene cunicularia | reverse complement strand
GGGGGGGGGGGTGTGTGTGGAAATCAGTTTGTTTTTGTAGAAGGCTATTTGTTTAACGTATGCAATGACATTTTTGTGCTGAACTATTTTTGGCCTATTTTATTTTCCTCGTAGGGATGACTGTATGGTCTTTTGAATCTGGGTTGGTAAATAAATGGCGTTCTTGAAACTGGTGAGATAATGGCTAAATGCGTCAGTGGGTAGCGAGAGCAAAGCTTGAAACTTGATTACAGTTTATCAAAGTGCAACTCTTAATAAATCTTTCTGTGTGTCAGAAGAGCGGCGGACTCCATGACTGGAAGAAGTTTCCAACGTTTGAAAATTAAAAATGATAGCATATCCAATCCAACCATACTAACTTGGACCCCCATCCTCCCCAACTTCAAAGGGCAAGATCTTTTCCGTCTCCTGTTGCTGAAATGAAGAGCACAATTACCTTTCCAAGAAGAATTTCTGTGTTGTAAGCAAAATGAAATTGTGCATTCCTTTTGGGACCATTTTTTTTGTCTTGAGAATTTAAAAATGAAACACTATCATAAAAGCATGACCAGAAAATAAACTTGAGCATAATTGTGAAACAGTTAGCTTTCACTGTAGTTTCCAAGTTGAAGTTAAGGACTTTATCTCACACACTTGCAAATTTTAAAGTCACGTTTGTAGCAGGATTTTTTTCAAGTTTCCTTTTTAAATACATTTCTTTATGTATTTAATTGAGCAAAACAAGGGAGTCCTAGCCCAGAGCATCTGGGGGTTGTTAACGCTGTAAATTTAGTCCCTAATTTTTTTTATTTTATTTTCTAGTATCACAGATAATTGTTGCACAAAACTTGGCATATATAGGATAATGTTAAGCAGTAAGGTAACCAAGCACATGCTGTAAAAGGTAATGAATGCTTGTTTAAAGAATCCTTTCACCTTTTATGGATAACAATTGCAATCCTTGGTCCCTCCTGCCCCCTCCTTTTTCGCCACACTGATTTTTTTAATCTGTTTTGGTTTTGTCCACTTGAAAGGGCAGTTTATATATCCTAACACTATCCTATAAGTCTCAACAACCAGGAATCTCTGTTTTCAAAAGAGACCTATCCTACACTTGGGTATTGAGTCAATTCTTTGTGTATGAAATGATGTACAAATCAATGTTTTGAAAATAATGATCTTGAACTTTCTAAGTTAAACAAAAAAAAAAAAACCTTTTTTGATTGTTTGCCATATTGGGTGGGTTTACTCTTAGAATCGCATGCTGTAGAAATGCTAAAAAGTGCATATTGGACTAAGTCCTTAGATGTTTTTTCTTTGAAGAAATAACCTGTTTAAAAACTGTAACCATTGTCGCTGTATTCATTTATTGTTGCTACTCTGTGCATAAATCTATGAAGAACTCAAGTACAAAGCTATGCACGTTTTGGAGTAGCGTGATAAGTCACTTTTTTTTTTAAAGAAACAGCCTGTTCAAACAATCGCTGTCAAAGATTCTGGGGTGTGGGAGGAGGGAACCTAGACCATCTTCTTTATAAATCAGTTCCTCACAGCCAGTTCCTCTTGTAGGATGAGTCCTTTGCATCTGATCAGAGTCATTTTTGTAATGAGCAGGTTTTCCTGGCTTTCTTTTCAAATAAAATGTTAAAAGCAGCAGTGTTTGGACAGCAGATTGTTCTGTTAAACTTTCCTATCTTCTCACTGTATCCAGAAATGCTCCTTCCTAGCAGCAGTAGTAGCTTTTCTCCATTTTGTTTTTTCTGCAACATTCTGTACAAAAATGTGCTGTAATTGTGCGTTAGGCCTGGATTTGGCATAAAAGATGAATTCCCTCTTACTCTCTTTCATGAAACTACTCTGTAGAGCTTTCTCCACGCCCTGTATCCCTCTTCACCTTTTGTATTTAATTTTAAAGTCAGTGTACTTCAAGAAAGCTGGATGCAAGATAGATACTATATTAAAATGTAATGTTATTTAAGATGTAATAAAGCAGTTTGACATGAGTTTTGACTGATCTGTTTTGCAGCTTATTGTTCAACTCACAAAACAGCTTCTGGCAGATTTCAGCTACAAAATAAACACATGAGAGGAAGTGTATGCTGCCCCAAAACAAATTGTTTGGTATTTTGAAATGTCTTGGATTTGTAATGGTTAATTGGGCAGGGTATGCAGTGTGTTAAGAAGTATGTATTCATGTGAAGGGATGTGGGTTTCATTTTAAAGCTAAAAACAGAATTGCAGGATGAAATAAACCCTTTGATTTTTGTTATTGGGAAGTGTTGCCAGCGATATCTGAAAATGTGTGTGTAAATGTGCAGTGTATGCCAACACTGAATGGCAAGTGTGTGGAGCTTAGTGGCTGCTGGCATTTTGCTTCCTCCATTCTTCGCTATTTACAATGGACGTTTCTTGGTTTGGTTGCTAGAGCTACTCGAGAGCTTAATCAAAAACTGCTGGTAGCTCTCCTAGCTCAGACTCCAAATGGAAGCAGCTAGTATGATTCATGTGGTATACCTCACAAAAATGCTTTGTGGAATATAAGAGTGTAACGCCTGAAGTAGGAAATAGGAGCAAAACGTTTAGTAACTTGTTTTAAAACTTTTTGTGTCCTTTAATAGGAAAAGGATTGAGTGGAACATCTTGTGTTGCTGTCATTTGAGGATCTGGCCAATAAGCTCTGTTGTCATTGTTAGCTGTCTTTACTGTAGGTTTTGAGAAGGGTAAGTAGTTGCCATTTTAACGCTCAGTCAGAACAAAGTCTCCACAAAGCAGAATTATATCTAGAAAAAAAAAAAAAATCATCTTTTACCCACAGAAGCAGATTCCTGATACAAGAGGTGTTGAAAGGCAGTTGGATCAACAACTTGGTATTTTGTCCACTTGAGGGTTTTGTTTTGTATTTTTAGTGGATAAAGTCTTTTCTCTTGTTCTAAACAAAAGTGGATTTTCCTTCATTTCACATCAACCAAGAGAAATCCCAGTGCCATGGCTTGGTTTCATACCAAACATGGAAATTCTCAGCCTGAATGGAGAAGTTTTTAAAAGCTGCGAGTATGGAAAATATGATGGTGGCATTATTTAACTAGCAGCCATTCACTGTGAGCTTTGGGTTTTTTGGACTGCAGAATACTGGTAAGTAGCTCATGGGTGGAAATGCTTCAATTTGGGAATTCAAATTTAGTCTTTTCCAATTCCAAATGGTATAGTTGTTTCTTCTGCTCACGTTATCCCAACAAATGTTTCGTATGTGACTTTGTCAAGTCTATAATAAAACCAGTGCAGACAGGATTTGTCTTACCTTCCTTACTCTCTATCCTTATGTTAAAGTACTGCTTCCCACCGGTGCTGAGAATGCCTTTACTGGCAACTAAATATTTGCCAAGATAATAACTTCTTGTGTCAGGAGGAGAACGTGCGGTGCGGTTTATTTGAAATGCAAGCAGTTAAAATGCTTCTTATTATAGACAGTGTATCTGTTAAATATACAGCTTTATACTATATTATTTAAATATTTATCTTGGTATGCTTAGTTATTTAGAAAGATACAACTGAAGAGAAATAGGTATGTGAAGTGACAAGCACTGCACTCTTGCGTGTTTGACTTTGGGCCAAGTCTTTGAGATTTGAATGCCTTTAATTTTAGGGGTGGGCTCGGATCAGTACCCAAATCAAAACGGTTTATATAATCTTACCTGTAGCAATCACAGTAACATCAGTAGCTCCTCCTGTAGGCTTTGAAAAGATTCTGACTTAAAGATAATTCTGGGATGTGGGTCCAAAAGAGGAGCCTCACCTACCTGCGGGTGAACTTCTAGAGCAAGGTTTCATAAACTGAGAGCGCTAATGTGTGAGAACGGTTTGTCTCTGCTTGATCTTAGTGGCAGCACTTGCAGTTTCTTAGTTCTGGACTCCCAAGTACGTATTAGATACATGAAGGGATGAGGAGTGGTGTCTGCAAAGCAGGATGGAGTAAAACTTTACGTGTTTGAGGCGTGTTAGCTGATGAAGGCGGACAAGACCGGCGGATCTGAGGTACTTGGATAATGAGTGGGTGTTGAAGTGGGAAAAGGAGTTACAGTTGTCTGGGCCTGGCTTGGAAACTGAGTCATGGTAATGGAGTGGGCTGCCATGGGATTGGAAACCTCTTGTAGAGGAAGGAGTCAAGTGAAGGGATAACAGATTTCTCAATCTCAGTACCTATATTTAAGACTCCTTTATAATGTTTTCTGTGCCTCTCATGGCCTTTAATTTCTTAGTGAATTGAATGGGTTTTTAAAGATCTGAAGTTTAACTGCTAGTAGAAGAAAAGATCCGAGTTGGGCATTCTGGCTTTTGACCATTCAGTGCCCTGGAGCGTAGGTTTTAAATCAGCTGTGAAACATACTTTAAATTACTGATTGAATTGGGCCCTATGCGAGCTAAAAATGGAATTATCTTGTTTCTGGAAAGTGGCAGAGTAAATAAAGACTAATAAAACCTGTCACCCTTGCTGAGTTCTGTGTAAGTTGGTCTGAAACAAATCAAGATCCTGTGTGGTATTATGATTAACGCTGTTTCTAGTGTAGGTGTAACCATGAATTCAGGTTTGAGGGGAAAGAATAAAAGAACTGAGTAACGAACAAGTTCTCACAGCAGTCGGCTGATTTTTGCATAGTGATGCTCAGATTTTCTTCATATAATTTTTAGAAAGTCTCCTTCTGCTTTAAACATCTGGCTACTCAATGGATCTGAGTTGAAGTGGTCACTATCTACATTACATTCCAGTGTGTAATAATTCTAAAGTATGTGAAAAGGTGATTTTTTTTTAATTTTTTTTTTTCGATTTAGGGTTGTATAAGAAAAGGAGAAAGAATAAACCAAATATTTCCGTTCCACTGTTTGAGAACAGGGGTGCTTAGCCTATTCCCTTGTCATCCCTGCTCTGAATGTCACATGAACGTTCCCTGTATGCCTCGTGATGGGAGCAGACATCTCGTGTCCTGAATGGCAGCTGCTTGCATCCTGTCAGATGTGCTTTTTTTTCTGCCAGTGTTGTTTGCTGATTTAAATACTATTACTTTTGGTCCATTGTATCTGAGTTTAAAAATTACTGCTCTGCATCCTTCTGTTTTTTTCTTAAGCATTACTGGATGCTTTTTTACGTTCTTGTGAGACCTGATCCGCCAGTAAATCAGAATCCATGGGCCTGCTCTATCAGTCACTTGGACTGAGAAAATGAGGGCCTTAATTCTACCATGGCTGGATGTTGTTCCAGGCTTAACTGCTTGTGTTAAACCATCTCTCCAGGAAATGCTGTTCAGACAATCTGCAGTTCCTGTTTCCTGACAGGAGCCAGTACATGACCGGCAGATTTCTGGCCTTCTGACCACACGTTTGGATCTGTACTTTGCTGCCTGCTGGTTTGTAACCCGTGCGTATTTAAGAGTGCTGAAATGCAGACCGGGGAGAAGTTTCCTCGTGTAGTGCTTACTCGATGGGTTAAACCAATTCAGTGGAAGCAGGAAAGCTTAAGCTCACATCTCTCATGGCGATTCCGAAACTCTTGTCAAATATCGACCCATTGTGCGGTCCCACATGAGGACCTGGTGTTCCACAGCACTTCCCCTGTGGTAATCTGGGCCCATTCCAAGTACTTTCATTAGAGGAAGGCAAAGGTGTAACATTCTGAAACTCTACTCAGCTTTTTCTTCAAATGTTAATACTAAAAAGTCTCCAAGGAGTATTTTGTTTGGTTTGCTATGGGGGTAGCAACACAGACTCTGTGTGTAAAATTACTCAGTGTGGGGAAAACATATTCATAGAAATATGAATAAAAGATGGGAGAGCTTCTCATTGCTTAGAGAGCTGACTGCTAGAAACTCACCCATTAGAAACCCAGGCCCTGAAAAATACTCATTCGAGTAATTCCAGGCATAAATCAAGTCAGTTTTGTCATAAAATAGAACAAAGAGCATCTTCTTTGCCTCCTTTAATTATTCATAAGCCATTTGCTCTAGATTAGTGCAGTGAGATGTGGTTGACCCGGAGAGGTAATCATCTGTGGAGCTGGAAGTGGAAAACGAAAAGTTGATTTGATGTTACGGGTTTTTAAATGGTGGAGTAGGTACGGGAGGAAAAAGTCGACTAGAAAGGATGAACTATTGAAGACGGTAAAATGCTGAGTTCTCATGGAAATTGTCCATCAAAGTACAAACAGTGCAGCTCCACCTGGTGGTATAAAACCCAGTGAAGATGGGTGGTCAGTGTAGAGAAAGTGTTGGTGACAAGGAAGCCTGTGCTGAATTTGGCTGCAGGATGTGTTCTGAGTACACAGTGCCCCTCCTTCGTGTATCTTCGGTCCCTTGACGGTGTTCTGATTTTTCCATAAAGCCTTACAAACAAAACAAGATTTTTCTAATGTTTACTTTTATAGGGATTTTCTTTTCTAGTTGTTTTTTATCTAAAAACTGCAGATGGCAGAGGTGGAGAGGTTAAAATCAGCCAGTGTTAACAGGAGCAGGGTCTCTTAGACAACCAACTCCAACATTATTTAGAAAAGAATGGATGGGGATTATAAAGAGCCTTAGTAACTCCCTGCACTTCTCTCTGCCCCTCCCTAATATTTCTGACTCCCTTTTGACATTTTTGACAGAGTGTGTCACAGCTTTGATTCCAAGTGCTTGCTCTTTTCAGCTTTCCTCCTCTGCTTTATGTAGGAATTGGGATCTGGAGTTTCTAAAGAAGATATTTTGATTGACAAGGTATTCATGCGAAGATCAGGCTCTGATGTCCGCTTCTACCTAGCAGTGCAGTGAAGTACCTTTCAGCAGTGGAGATGAGAATTGTGATGATGTATACTATTCTTGTATCTGATAGAACCATCACATAGATTCCAAGACTTTGTTTAGAAAAGCAGTGTATTTTAAGATCTACAGAATTCTAATATTTAGGTTTTGTCTCTTTTGCAAAATAAGGTTCATGTTGAGTGAAGAGCAAGTAGGCAGCAACAGATCCTTTCCTACACTGGCTGGTGCTTGATGGAGTGAGTCATACTGTAATAATATATAACTGCATATATTTATCTAAACTTTCATTGATTTTTCAGCATAGTTCCTTATCTCTTTTTTTTAGTGATTTACTTTCTGTGATATTATAAACCAAACTGAAACAAGGTCCAGTGGGAATAATCACATTTGCTCCTTCTCCATTTCTAACCCATCTGATGATATCGTGGTTACTTAACTTGAAGTCTGGCTGTTGAATTGAAGTCTCAGCTAAAGCTGCTGCCTAGGTTGTCCTTAAATACACCAGAAACCTGGTAACTAGGGACCTTTTTATTTTTCCAGAACCAACCACAGGAGTCCCTCTCCTGCGATTAAATAGGGGAATACCTTTATTGAGTTCTATGCTTAGTGGCACTGACCGTATTTAAATCAAATAATACAAGAAGCTGTGAGTTCTAAACAATTCTATTTCAGAAAAGTAGAGAACATCAGTGTCAGTACTGCCTCTGACATGGGCTGTGCTCTCTAGGTAATGTAGAGAAAATGCATGTTTGTGGCACCTCCCATAGCCTGTAGGTGCACATCTGTACTGAAAACTACCAGAAATGTTTCTGAGAGGTTATAACCCCCAGAGCAATCAAAAATTTTACCGGTCACAAACAAGAAAACTTTTACATATTAATAGAAACATCTCTACTTGTGGCATTAATAGTTCTATGTCTGCATTTACCAATAAACTCTTGCCTGTGGACCCTCTTCCATGAAAGTGTGGATCCTGCGAATTTATTTAGATATTCCATTTCCATCACTTAGGTTGAGACATATTACCTCTACCTCCCCAAGTGCAACAGGAGGGGCAGGATATAGTCGGTGTGTAGAGTTCATTTTGTTGTAAGTACGATTTATAGTGTGACCCCATCAGTCATGAATGCGTTCACTTGCATCATCAAGTAAAGAAAGCCTGAGATTAAAAACCTCTTCGGATAATATCTTTCACCCCACCTTATCTTCCTAGAAGGACTTGGGAAGACAAAGTTCATCTCGCCTTCTGGCAGTACAAAATGAAAAATGACAAGTTGATGGTATTTGCTGGAGCTGAAGGCCATCTCCCTCCTTGAGTCAATGCAATTCAACTTTATACGGATTTGTATTGTTCCTGTGCTTAATCATTTAACAGTTCCTTTCACCTTGGTTTCTTCTTCTGAAAGCCACAAAAAAAATCATGCAGAGAGGATTCATAAGGCAAGACATTGAGCCCCCATTAGCAGCACCACTTCCACCTTCCCTTTGGCCCCTCCAGGTGTCTCCACGTTTTCTGGTAAAGCATAGGAGCTGTTTAACTGTTAAACAGCTGCTGTTCTTTCACAGTGGGGATGTGAGCTCTTGAATGAACAATAAGTACTCAAGGAGTGACAGCTCTGGGTGTGATGGACACCAGTTTGCACTAATGAGAGATCTGGGAGCTCTTCCAAGGATGACTGCATCACTTAATTGAACAATTCTATGTTTCATCTACTACTTGTCTCAGATGTGTGTTTAACCCACTGCATTCCAAAATGCTTGTCAAATCTTGTCCCAGGTTCATGCTGTCAAGTAATGCAAAAGAATTGCCCCGGGGTATGAGGTGTTACTGAATTAGAGGAAGGCTGAAGAGCTAAGAACGTTCAGCGTGCGGGAAAGTGAGCGAGATGCATTGGCCAGGCTGGTGTCAGTGGCAGTTCTAAAGTGATGTTGGAATTAAAAAATGATTCTGTTGAGCAGTTCTATCTTCCTCCTCCCATGGCTTATTTCAATCAAGTGATAGCATCAGACGTGGTGACAGGAAATGGAGCAATTACAGATAGACTTCAAGGAACAGCTTATCAGAATTGAAGGTTAAGCTTTCAGAAGCAAAAGCATCGCTCTTCAAAGCTTGTCACAGTTCTATATGCAAAGAGTAACTTAACCAGAAATACCAGACGGGAGCCAGGCGGTCGTCTGACCTCAGCTCTGATCCGGGTGAAAGTGAAAGTTCCTCACCAAGCTGTAGAGCTTAAATTAACAGCACTAGCATCTCATTCGCTGCTGAAAACATAAAGCAAAGCTCTTGGGCCTGTTTTACCGTGTGGCAGAGGTATCCCTCTCACCCTTAGATTCCGAATTATTCTGTCAGTCCTTTGCACGTCAACCTGCATCATCAGTTAAAATTTGTGGTGCACACTGGGCAGAAAATGTGCAGTTAAGGTTAGCAGTGGTCATGAAGAACTTGGAAAAACCTTTCTGTCCCCATCTTGGTTCTGAATAGTTTAACTTACACTATTTCTAATGCTTTACTGTTTACAATTTGAATGGCAAGCAGTTTAGTTTTGATGCTTGCAAAGAAGCCTCTTTATCTGAACTATTTTCAACATTTTTTTTTTTTTTTTAAGAATGAAGTAAGAAATCCCTTGCCAAACCTGCACGTGCCCTTTGAACTACTCTGTCAACTTGATAATGCAACGCCTGCGTGTAATCTCTCCAGTTTAAAAAGGCAAAAACCTCCCAGCGGATTTAATCGCTCCCGTGAGGAAGGAGTTTCCTCCATTTTGCATGCAGGGAGCCCGTGGCATGGAGATGCTTGTATTTACCCTGGTCATGTAATGGCCGAGTTGGAACACAGGCTGGCTGCCCGACCTGCAGTTCTGTGCTCGGGGAGAAGAGTGTTCCTCTGCGTTTGCTCTTCCTGTCTGACGGCCGCTCGCTCAGGCTGATGAATCTTGGCAGTTGCCGTCATTTTCCGCCATGCAGAATCACTCTAGTGAGCAGCAAAAGATGATGGCAACAGGATCAGGGTGGGATTAGCGTGACATCCTCGTACTGTTGGAGGAAATGTCAACTGTAATACATTTGGGTGTAAGCCAGATAAAGCACAAATATTCTTAATTTTACAGTTTATTCTAGTAGAGAGAGGTAATCTTGGGAGTTGTGTTTGGCTGAGTTCTTCACAGGACATCCTCTGCAATTATATCAAGGGGATTTATGAGTCTATTCCTCCTACTCAGATGATAGCCCTATTTTTCTTGGTATTGTTTGAGAGGCTTTAATGCTTTGCAGTATGGAAATTCAGCTCTGTGGAGGAAGACCAGACCCTAAAATAATTGTCTGGGTTCTTTGAAGAGTTACATAACTGGGCAGCTGCATCACATCTGAAAGTTACTTGGAGCTTTCCTTCACCCCCCCTTTTCCCCCTGCCTTTTCCGTGTCACAAAGCCAGCAACTTTCATTATTAGTCCAGTGCTATTTAGGATCCATTGATGAAACGGCCTGCAAGTGATTCTAATTTGTATCCTGCTCTTTTCAGAATGGCTACCTGTACAATTGCGGAGGGAAATCAAGAGGCTTGTGATCCTGGTGGAAAGCAGTTGCATTAAGAACTCATTGGTAGTAGTGCCATGCATTATTTAGGAGCTTTGCTTGCATGAGTGGTCAGGGACACACTCTAGCTGCTGGGAATTTAAGATCATGCCATATGTGAACACCAAATACTGCTTTTTCTAGGCTTGTATGACATTTGGGGTCTGACTTCTGACGTTGGAGTCATGACTGTATAATTAACTATCGTTAATTATATCTAAGTAGTTTGATTTCTGGTCGCTTGCGTTGAAATTTGAAGTTTTGGGTTCAGTGTGATGTTTGACAGAATGTGCATGAATTTCCTGATGTATTTTATGGAAGGAAACGAATATGAGACATGTAAGAGAACAAGACCCTAAAGTTCATCAGAAGCTTTTTAGCTATTAATTTTGATTCCTATTACTTTGTAGGCAGAACCCAGTACAATTAAATCCTGATCCTACCGGAGCATCATCCTGCTAATGTCATTGCTGAAGTAGGGAGCTTTTATACACACTGCCTCGCCATAGGTGAAGGTTAGTGGATGGTATTTATTAATTTTATGGTTATGTATTAAAAGAGAGCTAAAACTTAAACTCTTTTCTAAAAAAAAAAAAAAAAAATGCTCTTGTGATTTGCTATCATGGAATTGACCCTGTTTAAAATGTGGAGAAAATAGCAGTTTGGGTATGAGTAACACGAGGCTCTCAGTTCCACGAGTCGGTTGGTGAGTGCTGGCACACTTCTATGCACACACAGAGTATAGTGGGGCACGATCTCGCAAATGGATATAACTGGTGTATTTGCCTCCATGTGATCTGTTGTAAGATATCGTCCCGTGATGAGCATGAAAAACCACACTAGTCTGCTGCATCGGGGGTGCTGCACAACGGAATTGGACTTTGCATTGAATCGAATGTCTCTGCAGGTGCAGCTTCTGCTGCCGCCTGGTGTTGATGCCCAGTTTAGCCTGGGAATTGTCCCGGAGTGATCCGTGCTGCCTTGCGACGGTCTTCCTCCATGTCAAGGTCTGGCCCAAGGGCAAATGGAGTACCATAGAATCACAGACTGGTTTGGGGTGGAAGGGACCTTACAGCCCAGGCAGGGCCACCTTCCACCAGCCCAGGCTGCCCAAAGCCCCGTCCAACCTGGCCTTGAACCCTACCAGGGAGGGGGCAGCCACAGCTTCTCTGGGCAGCCTGTGCCAGGGCCTCACCCCCCTCACAGGGAAGAATTTCTTCCTCATAGCTAATCTAAATCTCCCCTCTGTCAATTTAAAACCTTTACCCCTCATCCCTACACCCCCTGATAAAGAGTCCCTGCAGCCCCTTCCAGCCCTGGGGGGCCGCTCTAAGGTCTCCCCGGAGCCTTCTCTTCTCCAGCTGAACCCCCCAACTCTCCCAGCCTGTCCTCACAGGGGGTGCTCCAGCCCCCCGAGCATCTCCGTGGCCTCCTCTGGCTCTGCTCAAGCTGGTCCATGCCCTTCTGATGGTGCATAGGATGGCAACAGCTATTGCCTTGTTACAGCTGGCTGCCCTGCCATAGTTGGGGCATAATAGCTCCGAGTGATTCTAAATAGCACAACGCGGTCTTCCTTGTTGCACTAACCCTGTGAGAACACTTCTTATCTTTTAATGATACATGAAGATAAATCTTCACAATAAGGTAAATTCAGAAGTAGGAAATGTTTTATATGCCCTAGCCCTGTCATGGTGGACACCTTGGAAATGCATCTAATACAGCACTAGAGCATGCAGCGTTAAGGTATCTGGGATTTTTGTGGTACATCTTACTGTGGTTCGTCCCTAGAGAAAACTAACTTTTTTTCCTCTTGATTCACTTTACAGATAATAAGAATGTTGTTCCAAACAGGGTATGATGTATTCTTTCAAAACCTATTTTTCAGACCTGTCAACCTGAGAGAAGAAAGCTCAACAGGGTGAAGTTCTCTGAAACTTGGGGCTTCTTCCATTCTCTGGTTTAATCACCCAACTCATAGCAGGGCAAAGCTTCACTGGTCTACTCATCCAGAAGAGCAGAGCTTCTCTAGAGACCAGCTCTTCAGTTCATAAGCCTTTCATGGACTTGTTAATATTGTCTGAACCTCCTGCATTGCTCTTTCTTACCCTTCTAACCTTGATCCCTTGTCAGTTTTTTTCCCCTCTTATTGTTCCTGTTAGGATCTGATTTACATAGAGCCATACCTCTCTGGAGAGATGGAGACTCTCTTTTTCCACAACAGGCTTGGCCCACCAATTCTAAGGCTCAGAGATGCTCACAAGAGGATCCTACAAAAACATTGCAAACGTGACAAGCTACTCACACACCAGGAGGTAAACAGACTTACATTTAAGTTTAGTATGCTGTTAAGGGTCTTCGTATTGTCCAAGATCATCTGTATTTTATATTACATCAGTGGGTCACATGATTATGTTCTGAGTAGAGAAATTAAATACATAACCAACCCCTATGCACAAAGTCTTAAATTGTGAGACAGGTTTTTACTTCAAAATAGGAGTGCCAACAACTGTACAAACCCTACTAGGAATTTACTGGTTGCTAGTGACTTTATGGTGTGTGTAGTAGATTAAAGGGTGTGGTAAGATGCCACTTCGATGAAAGATGGTAAGAAAATGCTCAGGCCAGCATAATTTTTCCAACGCATGACTTATACCAGGAAATATGCCCCTCTGCATGTTCCCAGAGAGTCTTGTATTTCACAGTGGTTTGGGGATATACAACTGCTGTTGTCAGGAAATGCCATTACAGACAATACCCCTTTGTAAAACCTACGGCGCAAACTCTTACTGCATCCTTCTGGCTCTCTTAGATGCCATGGCAGAACACGCTGCTTTCTACCTCCACTTATAGACATGAGGTATGATGGGGAGGTACTACTTCCACCACACTCTCGATCTTTACAGCCAATGTGTAAACGAATAGCAAAGCCAGCCTTTTGTGTGCTCCAAACTGGGCTGGCCTAAAAATTACTTGCAGGGAACAGTCTGAGAAAGACACAAAAATGAGCTGCGTCTGGCTGATGGCCCGTCTGCTCCCACAGAGGTTGTGTCAGTAGAGTCACTGAGCTTCGTCGGACAGTTCACTTTTTTTTTTGGGGGACAGTTCACTTTTTTTTGAACCCGTGAACATTTTGAGCTGGAGGAAAAAGTTCAGTTAAGAACTTTGCACCGTCTCATAAACGCTAGAGGGCACTGCTGCCGTTTGTACATCAGCTCTCTCCTGGTTTCTAGGATTTCGTGCTCCCTGCCCGCCTCTGTGCAGGTTTTGGAGCAGCAGCAATCGCACCTTCTGCCACTGCCTCTGTCCCAGCCGTGTTTGGGGACACCCGCTTCTTCTGCCCTGCAGTCCCACATCCCGAAGAGCAGTGTATACCATCACCCGAGCCCGACAAATACCTGACAAGCCCTGAGAGGCAACTGCAGACTGTAGGAATTCCAACGCTAGAAGCCACAGCGCAACTCCAGGACAAGAAAGAGAATTGGCACCGAGCAAAAGTGTGCGGGGTTACACCCATGATCACGGTGTTCTGCCTTCGTTCGCCTGCACCAGCTCAGTGTAAGGGGAAGCAGTTAGTCACAGGCTGGCAGCATGGCATCCGCTCTGCCAGGGCGTACACGTCCCGCTGGGGTCATTCTGACACAAGCTTTGCACCCAAGAAAGTTCTGCGTGACAAGTCAAACTGGCTAAGAGCTGTTGCTCCACGTGTTTGAAAAGGGAGCTAGTGACTTCAGAATTTCTCATGTATTTCACATACGTTAACATTTGAAGTCTTTTAGCGAATAAATGTTTTTAAAAATCAGTTACTTCAAACTTGCAGAAGGTGTGTGGAAAACCTTTATACTTTATTCAGCTTTGAGTAGATAATGTGAGATTGGATGGGGCTATAAATATGTTGGAGAACACTGAAATCTGTAGGGATTAGCTCAACTGAGAAACGATCCAGAAAAATAAAAATAGATGGCAATCGGTAGGAAAAAGTACTGCCTCACTTAGGAGAAATAATAAAATGCAAAAATACAAACAGGGGAAGACAAAGGTAAGCAGCAGTGTTTCAGATAAGGATCACAGAATTAAAACAGATCCCCAGTTAAATATGAGTCAACAATGTCACGCTGCTGCAGAAGAGGCTAACGTCATGCTGGGTTGTACAAATGCAATTATCGCCGCGAGCTTTCTGAAGTAACTCTCTCTTCTGATACAGTGATAGTTCCTCAGACAGAATAATGGTTGTAATTTCCGATGCTGTTCTTCAAGAAAACATGGCTAAACTGGAAAATATCTGGAAGACTGCAATGAAAATATCAGAGATTTAGATATCATGCTATGTAAGGACTGTTTAAATAACGGAAGTTATTAAAAAGAAGATTGAGAAGAAACATAAGTTTCTGTTTAAAAGGCTGCTCGAACTAACAGAATATTTTTTTTTTCCCCATGTCTTTGAATAGAACAAGAAGTAATGGGAGTTCAGGATATATCAAGGAATTTTTGCACTAGAAAACGCTGCTTAATGCATTAGTTATGAGTAACACTGAAATATATAGCCTTAGGTTGCTGCAGTGTTTCTTTGTACCGTTAGCAAACCTTAGGGACAGTTTTGGTAGATGTCTGCTAGATGTGAGGGGTGAGGTTGATCCTGCCTTGGGGCAGAGGAAGGTGTGACCTCTTGAGGTACTGCCGCGTCCTATTTTCCAATGATTAGAGGAGTTGTTCAATAATAGACTTATAAACATTACCTTGCCGACCTGGTTACTGAAATGTTTTCTGAATAACTAACCTGCTGTCTCACAACAGGTGAACACTGAGCAACAAAACAGGAAGCGAACGTGTGATTCAGGATCAGCCATGCTTACTGGAAATCTGTCAAGGTTAACAGGGAACGCTGTCGGAACTAGAAATGCTGGAAAGCTTGTTCTCCAGCAGTAGAGGAAGAAATCAGCAGGCACAAGAAATGAAAATGTATTTGTTTAAAAAGAAACAGCCTTTAAGGAAGAGGGGAATGAGGAAGAGACATAGGCCTGGTGAGAGCGAGCAGTACGCACGGATGTTATTTTGCTTTCTTTTTTTTTTTTTTTTTTTAATAGCTGCCTGAAAAATCATCTGTGAATGAAGAAGGAGGGTAAACTGTTGCCTACGTGCATGTAGTTAGTAACGAGAACAACTCAGTCCTACAAGACCAGTGTTGCTTTTTGGTTCTTTATCGAGTGCAAATGTCTTAAGGAAAGGACAGGATTCACGGGGGTCCACACTCACTCTAAGGCTTCTGTCGGAGGTATTAGGACCAGTAATTTTACCCAAGCTATTGTAAACGCAGGTGCAGATCTCCTGAGTGTGTCATTCTTTTATCTGAAAAATTACCTTGTTCTTTCCTATGCAGAAAAGGATCATTTAGCTGTAGAGCAGGCTGTTCTTTTAAAAGGGGGTATTTGGTAGGTATATTTTCTTTTGTGCAAAGGAGAAGGATATCTTCATCACCTTTCTGTGGCTTTCGGAGAACTAGAACAAAGGTTTTGAATGGAAAGGTTTTCAAATGCATCTGTGATCTGAGCATCTGCAAAATACAAGGGAATTGAATACATGAAAAGAAAAATTTTAATAATGCTGGGGTATAGAGAATTCTAATGCAAATGAACCGGTAGTTGGCAGAGACTAGTCTCTTTTCATTTCTGTTTTTGACAGTTAGAGGGTTTGATGTAAGGCTTATATTCACAATTAATCCTATTTTACATTGAAGCTTTTGGATTCCAGACTGGTTTCCTCTGCATTTGTGTTGTACTGGTCACAGCAACTGTTTTTACATTTCTGTTTTCAGAATTATTTTTCAGTTTTGCCTTTGCATAGATTTTTTCCAAGCACTAATTCTGTCTCTTCAAGTCCATGTTGTGTTGGCATTGGCCTTGGTTTGGCTCACCTCTTGGTGAAAAGCAAGCTGGCTCCCGAGGAACCCTCATCAGCAAATCAGGATCCAGACATGTACTTTCAAAGTTCTTCCATCAAGCTTTTGTGTTTATCGAATCAAAACAAAAAAGTGTCATGGTGATACCGCGTCACTGGTGAGGATTCTTTCTTGTGTTATTAGGTCACTCGTAGGACAGCAAAAACCTAAAGGTCAAAGGAAATAAGAGCCTCAGTTACACGAAAAAATAAGAGGAAGAGTAACTTTTTTAATCCAGGGACTGGTGGGGGTTTTTTAACAGTGTTTAATACAAGAGTACTCTCTGATAAACCAACCACAGGAGCACTTGCTTCCAAAGGCTTTAGAGCCATATAGTGAGAAGGTACCGATAACTTTGCTGATTGTGGACCACAAAGCTGTTGGACTCAGAACTGTATCATCTTAGGGCAGTGAGGAAATTTTTGTTAATGTCCAAGCTTCAAATTGGCTCCCTGTTGACTTTCAGAGCAGAAATTCAAGTGTTAATTCATAATGCACCGCAGTAATGAATGTGCATGTTTGCAGGGCATCGTGTGACACCTGGAACTAACTCTATGGGGTAAGATTTTGTTGTGGTAACCTGGACATAAGAATGAGTCCTCCATCTCCATTCTCTTTGGAACAAGAGAGTGTAGTATTTCATACCCATACAGCACTTAAGCAAGGAAAACATGCAGCGGTAATTCTTTCACTCGCTAACCCTTGCTAGTGACAACAACAGGGTTTGGCCATTTTACATTTCATGTCACCCGTTGAACTTGTGCCTCTTGCTATTTAAAATCATTCCATAGCTGCGTAACGGTCTCCAGATGTCGATGTGACTGATAACATATGATAACAAAGAGGAATCGGATGTAAACTCTGGTTCTTTGCTCATCAGACTGTTTTCAAAGTTTGGGCAATTATGAAAGCTTGTGACTCAACTTCCTCCATTATTACAGTAAGTTGTTTATCTTACTTGTTTGACTTGGGTGGGTTCTAGCAAGTAAAGGACCCAGAACAACCAGCTGCTCCTGCTATCAGAAGCTAACTACTACCTGCAGTTGCAATTTGAGTATCTAGTAGCTGTTTATGGCGATGGGGTGTGTTCTGGTGATAGCCTTGGTGATACAAATAAGCCTTGAAATACTGAGACACCTAGAACTCTGCAAGGCCAGGTTCTAACGTCTCTCCTATATCCCTGTCATAAATGTTGGAAGCCCTGGTGGCTTGGGGGCATTGCCCTGACCTCCCCAAACAGAGTGAAGATCTTTATTAAAGAACTCAGAGTTTTTCCCTAGAGGTCCCTTTAGTCTCTCCACTTGGAATTGTGGACTACGTTGGCTTTGTCAATGTGAATGCTTAGCCTAGTAAAGCTTTAAGGGTTGTTTCCTGCAGAAAACAGAATTAATTCCTCTGGACTAGCTAGTAACTTGGCTTGAAGTTCAGTGCTGCAGCAGTGTGTTTGGCAATCAAACACCTTATTCTGTCTTCTCTGGGGGAACCAAAGCAACTAGAAGTTCTTAAATTTTCTAACTGATCAAGCTGCTTTCCTAGAGAGACTCAAGGTCTCCTGTGAATCAAGATATTTCCTAAAAAAGAATCACCAGGTTTCCTGTGAACAGTAAAACATAGACCTGTTTTTTAATTCTTATTTGTATTAGGGTAGCAAATCCATAAAATATGGACTGCATGTTTCTCAGGCGCATGAGAAGAGGTATTTCCTGTATCAGTGAGATTACAGTCTTGACAAGATTGATAAAGAGGGAAGTAATTGCTTTTATCTGTTTCAAAGGCCGAAAACCAGACTCCATTAGTCACGCAGAGAGAGACAGGAGCACCTCCCAAAACACCCTGACCTGCATCCCAAGCTGTTCTCCATAACTCTGTCTCTTCTCTGTATCCTGCTGTGGGATAGGAGGTGAGTCCTGGGTGCCCATTTTGATACTACTTACCCTTCATGTGTTAGATTTCTCCAAAATCTCTCTGCTCCCTACTACCTAAGTTTTCTTTACTGGCTGCCATCAGCTTTCAATCCTATCCTGACGTTATCAGAGACAATCTGTATTATCAAGTGGATCAAGTGTGGGGCTACATGCCAACATTCCTGATTGCTTATCTCAGCTGTGCCAGATTTGTTAACCCTTGTGCAAGTCAGTTAATCCAGTTCAGTCTTTAAAATTGGGATAATGACTTTTATGTAATGATTGGAGGTGTCTGTAATCTGCCTGAATAATGAATGCAATACTGTGGCATACATTTCTCTATCTTTATGTCAGTAGCTTTGTAGTTTGTGACCAAACAGCTTATTTGTCACGCTCACCTGTCATCATTTTAATCAGAATTTAAACTCTGTGGTACATTTTTATTTCTCGTGATTCTTCAGGAATTCTGAGTCATTAGAGACTGTTTGAAATGGTTTGGGAGGTCAGAACTATATTCTTCAGCCCTGTTAGGTGTTAATAGAGACAATTTGCTAATTGTTTCCTGTCCAGTGGAAATACCTTCTGCTGTATGCTTGGGTTGTAGACAGAGACCCAACAGAGCCTCTCTGTATCAGGCACCAGTCTTCTGTGCAATTTATCAAACAAGCAATAGCATTTTTGTAATCTAAAGCCAGTCAAATGATATTTCACAGAAGTGGGAGCCTTAGTAGAAAAAAGCAGTATGGTTTTTTAATGCTTATTTCTCAGTGTTACTGCCGCTTCTCTTCATTTTTTCCCTGGGAGAAAGGAAGCACAAGCTGGGTTAGAAATCTGAACTACACTGTTCTGATCGTGGTGTTAGGGAGGACATGCTCTAAAGTGACCCAAGACTCTTCTGCTTCTCATGGTACTTCAGTCTATAGAGGAGGAAAGAGGTGTTACCAGTCTGTTCCAGTCATCCAGAGCAGCAAGCAGAGCTTCCAAGGTCGCTGCAGAACCTGGGCAGCTCAGAGCTGCTGTTTTAACTGTAGCTCTTTTATAAATAGGATAGGCTCAGCTGATTAGCAGTCTTATCTCCACCAATTAATGAGGATAAGTGCTCATGGTGTTGCAAAGTTCATGCCTCTTGCAAAATGTTGAGCAGTTGCTCAAGTTACGTGTTCAAGTTGCATAAAGTTACTGCGCATGGGGAAAAAAAAAAAAAGGCACTCTGAAATGTTTATATTTTAACAGCCAATATATATTATTGTAGTAAATGGTTTTAGTGGTGATTTATCATTTCCATCTTAATGAATTTGGAAAAAAAAACATCCTAAGAGTCAATGCAAATGGAAATTTACTCCTTGGTTGGCTTCTGTAGGCAGTGACTGGGTATGGACAGGCATGGCTAACAGTGGTGCTGTCTGAGCGTGGTTCCTCTCTGCTGGAACGTGGTGCTGTCCTGTAGCTGTGAAGATGAATGCTTTGTAAAACCGAATGCTCTGTTCCTCCCTAGTCTCATGTTGTGTTGTCCCTTTACAGTTTAGGTATCTCTTTCAGCACCTGAAAGACGTTTGAATCTCCAAGATATCCTGCACTTAGAATCATTGAATAGCTTGGGTTGGAAGGGACCTTGAAGATCATCTAGTTCTAACCCCCCTGCCATGGGCAGGGACACCTTCCGCTAGACTTCATAGAACCACGACTTGTTTCTTTAATTCTCTGCATGCTGGCTCTTAATGCTGTCTGGAAGGAGGATGAAAGAGAAATTGTGACTCAAAATACTGCACTCTTAAAAAAGACGTGTAACTTTGCCGATGGTATTTTCCCATATGTAGCAACTGCTTCCTCTTTTTCAAGTTTGTTTTGTCATTTATTGCCTGTCACTTCTTTGCAGCTCCCCAGCTTCCTGAAAACACACATTTCTGCATGAAGACAGAAGAAAAAAAAATAAAAAATCCCGAAGTGCCACATTCTCAAATGGTGTAACTTGTTCTCACTTTGTGGATTTATCCTGATACACAATCCAGTGAGTGACACGTATGAGTCTGTGATTTCTTCAATTTGTTGGTTGAAAATGCAATTTAGAAATTAGAAAACCTGATTGGTTTTGGTAGCCGTCAAGGTTTGTTTTCTTGGCATCTATGTAGGGGCCTGATCCTAGCTCTGTTGGAGTTTGTCACAAAGTGACTGATTTCGAGATGGAATGAACACTGAAACCAAACTCCTTGTTTTGTTTCACCCTTGCTCAATTTACTTTCAGTTCAAGAACAGTCTGGAAAATATTTTCCTGCATTTCAGGAGCTTCTGTTTGCAGTGGTGATTCTAACATACTGCATGACATGTGTTCTCAAACAGTCTTTTTATGTCAGAAGGAGTATTTAACCAGTGATCAAAGATTAAATGATCAAAGGAACGATTAAGGTAGGAGTTTGTGACAGGGTAGATGGGTGTGAGCCATGGCAAAGGGATCAGAAGGTGTGGCAGGAACTAGAGGGCACAAAGCTGACAAAGCCAGTGGAATGCACAAATCTGTGCCTGTCCTTACATCACGTTACGGGCGAGATCACCTCTTTTACACCCTCGGCACCTCCTGAAACGTGTTGGAATTTGGGTCCAGCCCTGCGCTTGTGCCTGGCCCCCCGAGAGCAGGCTGCCCCAGCCACAGTGGGATGATGATTCGCGGAAAAAAAGACTTTACAACGCTGTAGAGTTTTGTTTTTTTTTTTCCCCTCGAATCAGTGAACAGCCCCAAACCACACCAGGGGGGCGCTGGGCCGGGTCGTTGTTTGTCTGTTTGTTCCAACCCTCTTGCTGGAGTTTAGCTCCGGGTCACTTCTAACCGCAGCATAACAAAGGAGTGAGGAGAAAAAATAATAATTAAAAAAAAAAAA
>NW_020799127.1:6683738-6722525 GCF_003259725.1 Athene cunicularia | reverse complement strand
GCCCCCGCGGGCTTCCAGGTGCCGCCGGCAGACCCCGGGTGACGCTGCCGCGGGACTTCGCCGTGGGCGCGCCGGAGTAACGGGAGCGGTGAGGGTTCCCGAGAGGGCGACGAGCAAACCCCCGTCAGCTGCCCCGCGGTCCCCTCGCTCGTTTGTTTAAACACCCCCGGTTCTGACTTGGGCGCGGTGCTGGGTCCTGGGTGGTGTTGCCGAAGCAGAAGGGTTAACAACTGGACTTGTTTTCCTCGGGTATTTGACACGTGATAGTCACACTATCTGTTTTTTGGTAGAAATAGCACTTGAGCATGTAACCAAAAAACGTGCTAGTAAAATTCAGTGCTGTCAGACCGCTGAGTTTCCATATGGATTTTTTTTTTTCCCTTCAGGCACGCTAGAATATGAAGCTCTAAACTAAACTCAAAAGTAACTTTTGTCTCTCCGATACGGTTGTTTCTTCTCTTTTAGGGTGAGAGGGGGTTTGGTGCTTTAGGGGTGGAGTCATGTGCATGTGGAGTCATATGCACTCTGCCGGAGTGCCTTCTTCAGCAAAATACAATAATAAAAAAACCTCCGCAGAATTCAGTGATTAAACAAACGGGTCTGTAGCAATGGAGCAAGTGGTACCATTTTTGGGTGTAACACTGTCCTCTTATGCCCTAATAACAGGGTCGATAATGAGGTACAAAATGAGGAGCTTTGAACGTCTGACGGAATTTCTGAGAAATTAGTAGAAATGCTGCTGTCTTGAAGATGTGTTAGGAGAAGTGTGTTTGGTCCGGATGGACCCTGCAGTAATCCCCTAATCATGGTGATTTAGGGCGAGGCATTGGACAGGAAGAGTTTGTTACAAAATACCAGTTTACAAGCATGCTCATTAAAAAAAAAAAAAAAAAAAAAAATCGTTTGTTGATTTGCAGGCTTATGCTCCTTGCAGAGCTGCTTGCATCGAAAGATCCTATCTCTTCTCTGCTACTCGGTGTGAGCTGTGGAGAAGATGGCTTTTTAAAATCTGAGCACACATAACTCTTACTTGCTCACCTGAGTGCGCATTAAATATATATGAAAGTTCAGTGGAATTGTTTCAGACTTCCTTTGTAACTCGGGCTCTTTCAGTCGACCTGGAGTGCGAGTCCTTAATCCCGCAGTTGAAGCAGAGCTCTGGGAATGTGATGGTGTTGTGCCCTTCTGTATATAAAGGTGGTTTGGTGAAACCTCTGTCAAGTTCTGGTTCACGGGAACATTCATTTATAATGACAGAGAAGCCGAAGACGGGAAACTGCAGTAAAAGGTTGAATACATGCAAGAAGTGAGTCAACTGGCTCTTTTGTGTCACCATCTCAGGAATTTAATATCAAATGTGAACACTCAGTTGTCCTTCATTCTGTAATGCTGAACATCTGAATAGTCTGTGGGGTTTTTTTACTTTTTTTTTTTTCCCCCCTCTCCTAAATTTTGGACATAGACCAGAGCAGCCTTTTCACTCGTTTGCTGACATGTCCTTAAAGCTTTTGGATGCCATCCTGGAAGCTGTTCAGTGATAGTTTTGTCCTTATGTCAAGTCTGCTTATTTAATGAAGGTCTTGTGAGGTAATGTTAATTAAGCAGTACATGGTGTAAGCTGTAGTTGAAGCATCCTGAATTGGAAAGTATTACATGGAAGGAATATCAAGTTCTTAGGCTGTATTTAGTAGGTCTCTACATCATCTTACTTCCAGTTTTGTGCTAATCTGATTTTCTTTACTGGAAGCATCTGTCAGATGAAAATACTTCAAAGTCTTTTGGAAACACATTGATTGCTTACTCTATTAATTACTGTTCTCTGCACCTCTTAGTTAAGAGTGATGATGTGGAATAGGATCTGTTTCTATCAGCTGTTAAGTTACTGAGAACTCCATAAACTATTTCCATAGTTGCATTTATATACACTTTGTTAATGGTTGTAATTTTTATTTTCCTGGTCCTAAATCAAACTCTCAGTGGTTGGGTAAAACAAGAATGAGTTGATTACCTATGTAATGGGAAAGCAAAGGGGAATGATACATACTGTTAACTGCCTGGGCTTGGCAAATTTGTGTGTGTGCCCACTTTGCAGTGCAGATTTTAAAGAAATAATTCCTTATAATTCTGATTTTTGAGAGTGGATGCATAGTGCAGATACGGCTGTGTGGATATATCTTTGAGAAATATGCTGTTGGTTAGAGGGAATGAGACTGCACACTGCTGATTTTCACTCTCAGTACTTTTGAAATAGTTTAGCAACAGTCCTTACTGAGAGCTTGACATGATAAGAACAACTGTTTCGTATAATTTCTTTAGGGTAATTCTGTGAGACCAGGGTTTCTTTTGGAAATACCTGACTTTAAAATTTGATAATAAAACACAGTTGCAGTGGTGGTTGGTATCTGCTTTTTCTCCTCTACCAGTTCCACTGTATTTTTTTCCAGTCTTAAGGAGCTGATCTGCTCCGTTGATGAATAACTCGCTAGCATTTTTATTGACTAATTATATGAAATGGAATGTATTCTTGTATACTAAGCATTAACTTTGATTCACTATAACAGTTTTGGTTAATACTAGCTAAGAGCATGGTACTCTGGTGAAGACAGTCAGATCTGTAATTCCTTAAAAATCAGAGATGATAAATTAGCTGAGTATATAATGATGCTGGAGAAGCCTGATTGGACCCTATGAAATAGCTGTATCAAACACAAGAATTACTTCAGGTTATAAAGAATAATCCTTAGATTTAAAAGTGAAAATTAAAATATTAGGTTGGGTTTTTTTAAGGTATGTTGATTGATAGGCCTGTAATAAATGTATGACAAGTGTGAGTAGCTACAAACAGATGGTAAATGAGTGTCTAGTTTACTAACATTACAGCTTCTTTAGAAATGTTTAAATCTATTGGATAAAGCCCTCTGTTAAAATTCAGGACATAAAATTCTGAGTTCTTTCTGTATTTGATGAGGAAAACTTAATTCAGGATCCGGTTTGCTTGGGGTGGCAGAGGGGAATCCATCGGAAATGCTTGTTCAGGTCTATCTGGAATCTCTGAAATAAAAACAGTGGGTTAGTTTAGATTACGATCTAAAGAACAAACAATTTAAGAACTTTCCTCATGCACACAGAGATGCTTTCCAGTCAGATAATATCTCGTTTTAAAGTCACTTCTTTTTCTGAAACTCACGTGTCTAAATGACTCGTTTTCTCTAGCTGGTTGCGAAACAACCGGCCAGAGATGTATTCCTGAAGCTTGATGAGGTTGAGATAAAAGATAATAAAAATTAAAACCTATTAAAAATAATTTATGTTGAGTCAGATTTTACAGTCTGTTTTACATACGTGCTTGCACAGAGTAATTACGTGCATAAATCAACTAACTGGCACAAAATTTATCTTGAGCTTAAAGCTGTTTAAAAATATACTTACATTTTTTTTTCTACTTTTAGTTGTAACAAATTATAAACGTGCCGAAATGACTATTTTCCAAGTCACGGTCACAGGTGATACTAAGCAATGAGTAACCAAGAACTAAACATTGATGTCTGTACAAGTGCAGGATCTCATAAGTTATTAATGGATGAGAGTAATTGTACCTCTTTGTAGTGGTGTTCTCTTAGGGTAAGCCTAATCTACAGCAGGAGCAAAAGTATTTTCTAATTTGATTAGGTGGTGGTTCTGTCTAATTTATTAATGAGCCAGTGCCTGTTCTAAAATTACAACTTCATTTTATTATTGATGCGCTTTTTTTAGCTAAAAGTTGGGATGCCGTGAAACACAGTATGTGTAAAATTGTGGAGTTTGTCATCCTCTGGTCACTTTATGGCCGAAGATCATTATTCTGGGAGCATTTTCCAAAGCCATAGTCCATTTTAATGGCTGCAGTAACGTTACAGTCCTTCCTCTGCAGGATACAGTGGGGAGCACATCCAAAGTGATGAAACGGATTTTAAAACATCTGCAAATTTTTAACGGACCCGACGTTTTCCATGTGTTGAAATTAACTGCCTTGAGGAACGTATTCTTCCTCTGGACTGTTTATATGTTTATTCAAACACTGAAAGTTGCTTTCTATTTATATTCTGATAAGGTTTCTTCTACTTGGCTCAAATAATGATGTGAACTTACACATGGGATTTCTAGTACTTCTGAGGAAGGATGGTTATTTAAGGTTTGGTTTGTTTTTTTTCTGCTTCTGCAGAATTGCTGTCGAGCCCGTTGTTTGTCTTTTATTTGTGGAAGCGAAATACTTCACATTTGTCCTTATTTCATCTTGTTTGCTTTGGCCCATCTCCCCAGTTTGTCACAAATGATTTAAGAACTTTGGTATTGTCCTCCAACTTGTTTTTTTCTCTTCTCTGTTTGGTATTTATCTCATTTTTGTGAAGAATTGAAGTTTATTAAGGTTATCTCCGTTGCATTATTTTTTTTGCTTGCTTTGACAGATTTTTTTTCTGTTATAGCTTAGAGTATTCAATTTTTTATTTGTTCAATATATGTATCATCTAATAGGGAACTTACAGTTTTTCCCGAGTCTTGATTCCTTGGCAAATATTTAAAGATTTTCTTCCTCTTTGGTATCTAAAATAAATTTTATCCTATATATAACTGGAGCTGTGAATCTGTTCTGGCATTGAAATAACTTTGTTTTGAGCCTCTTCTAAATCTGGGAACATCTGTGGTTTAGTTCTGGGTTTTTTTTTCTTCCCGTGTCTTCTGATTACCTTGAAGAACTTCTCAGTGCTCAGATCATTTCAAGAAGTGTTGACCAAAGTGTATAAACTCAGTGTTTAGCACTTACTCTATTAGCTTTGCTAATACTGAGATTTTTCTTCTCTCCTCTTTATCCCCTTTCTCCTGTTTCGTGTTGGTTTTTTTTGGTTTTTTTTTTTTTTTTCAACAGGAATTGAATTTCTCTCTCACTGAGGTTCCTTCACTTCCAATATGGAGATGAATCGAGAAAAACTGTGTACCAGTAAGGCTGATGTGAGCTCAGATTCTGCTTACCATTGCTCGACATGTCATGATGATGAGGAGTGGAGCACTACTAGCCGGGGACGAGCTAAGTCACGAAGTTTGTCTGCTTCACCAGCCCTAGGAAGCACCAAAGAATTCCGGTATGACTCTTGGTTCTTCCTATTGTTGCTACCTCTATGAAAAATGAAAAAAAATTGTTTCAAAAGTTGTTATCTAGATTTTAATTTTTTTTTCCCTCCTCTTTTTACGTAACCATAGTCTTGCAGCTGTGACAAGTGATAAGAACAGAAGTAAAAATATTTTGTGGTAATAGAGAGGAAGGTTATTAGTGAGCCATCCTGTTGTGGTCCATGCTGTGAAAAGAACTTGATTTTCTGAAGTAGCCACATAGGTGGCCATCTCTAAAAATGACATTTATGTAAAGAGGTGCTGCCTGTTTGTGAGGCCGGCCTTCTGCTTCAGTGGTTCTTGGGAGATCTTGGAATGCTTTTTGTAGATATTTCAGCAACATTCTATATGTGCATATAGAGCTTCAGCAAGGCACATATGCCATTTAAATGTTGTCTGAAGTGAGTATGTTCAGAATCTGGATGCAATATAGTGCTGGCATTTAGAAATGGCTGTGTGAAGTGAAATAGATCTTTGTTTGAAGACAAACTGCACATGAAACCTCTATCTGTAGTCATGTATCTGTCGTCATTTCAACAGTCATGTACTGGAATGATTTCTTAGAAAGTTAGTTAAGAAAGTATGGGTGTATTTTCAGCTAGGAGAAGTTCTTAAAGTATAAAACCTAGAATGTTATTGTTTATAAGCAGATAAAATATTAATTTTCAGATTTGAGGAACCCATTGTGCCTAGGTACCTCCAGGGTTTTGGGGTAGCTTTGAAATTTGAATACCATTATATTTTTCATATTTCAACCTAGCTTCAGAAGTTTTAAGTACTAAAGTAGTACTTAAAGTACTACCGCAGAAGTAAAATGCAGATGCATCTGTACCGAGCTATGTTAATTCATAGCTTGATAGTAGTTCAGGTCACAAGCAAAGAACAGTTTTGCACTTGGTTCCAGATCTTTAATTACGAGGCAGAACTTTACCTCTTGCTCAACAGGTTGCTCTTAAGGTCGTCTTCTAATGCATTTCAAAAGATTGTTAGTTCAAAATTAAGGCAAGCAGTTAATGGGGGGGGGTTAGTTTAAGAGCAGACCTGTAATCAAAATGGCATGTCTGTCAAAACGGGCATCTGCGGAGTTCACAGTCTAAAAAAACAAAGAGAAAAATCAACAGTAGAGACACTGCAAATTTTTACAAGAGCTGGAGCTCTAACGCTGTGTTTTAAAAACCTGTATGAGTTTTTAGGTTATATGGTAATGTGAGACAGTCCAAAGTAAGTTGGTGCTTGCAGATTGTTTCGCAGCAGTGAGAAATGCCCATTTATTTCTTTGAGCCAAATTTCTAATCTAGTTGCAAGGTTTTTGTCATGTGGACGGCTTGGATAGAACTTTTGATTTTTGTGATCTTTGGACCCATTGTAAATATTGAATAGCACGCTGTGGTAGCAGCGTGTCTCGATCTTGCGGGAGGCATAGCAGAGCTTTACCTTGCTTCCTTTGTGACCCTCTATAAAAGCACGGACGGAATCACGGAGGAGTTTCTCAACAGATGAAATTCTCGTCCAGAGTTACTGCTTTGCTGGTAGGAATGCTCTTGCAAGGCAGAGCATACATATATGGGTGAGGCTGAAGATCGCACGGGGAAATTTTACGGTGAGGGGAGGCGTAATAAAAGCCTTTATCTGGAGGCTAAAAGGTTAGGAAAATACTTGCTTTGCATACGTAGTTCAGAAAGCCAGCGTACTTTTAATGCTGTTGGAGAATGCTCACAAAGGACTGTGCTCTGACTGTGCTGTTCTAGCTGCTATGTGGGGTCTCATCGTCAATACGTAAGACTTCACGTTAAAAAGCGTGCTGTAAAACTGGCGTGTGTTCCGTTCTCTGCTTAAACCTTTAAGAACGTAGACTTCAATCAACCTCTGTCAAAGACCATGTGTATCATTATCTTCTAGCTAAACTACTTTTTTTTTTTTAACACTAGAAGTGATCTTTGTAGACCCTACCCATTCTGGGTTTGAATTAGGGTTATTGTTTACGAGTTTGTTTTGTTTTTTTTTCATTAAGATGCTCTGCATTCATTCACCAGCTGTCTTCAATTTAGTGCAGAATTGTTACCAGGCATTCTGCAGGATGTCAGGAGGTGATCTCAGGCTTGCTGTGTGATATTCAGATTGAAGTAGTTGCCTATCTGCTTTGAACTGACAAGTATATTTTTCTGAAAGAGGTATAATTTCCAGTGCATTGCTGCTCGTTCTTGGCAAAGACAGTCTTTCCACAAACAACTTCAAATTCTGTTCATTCAAACGTTTTACCTTCCATTGGTTGAATAGTGCATAGATTGAGGACTAATAAAACCAAGTAAAATCTCAGTGAAAGTGGATACCAGTTATTAATTGGAGTTTGCAGAGAAAACTTTGAATGTCATGAAGGTCAGATGTGGATATTTAATGCCTCTTGTGGGAACAGAGCTTAGCCAGTTACAGGGAGTGGCATGGGATAAAGACCTGTGTTGCAAGAAAGCAAAAAGACAGTTGAGTGACACTTGAGTGGAGCAAGAAGTAGGAGGTGATGTTGCCATTATTTATTTAACTACTCCAATTTCAAGTGGAATTGTTCACAGGTAGATAAGAGACTGACCATTTCTTTATGCATACTGGTATACACATAATCTCTCTGTTAGTCCTTGCTCATTTTTCTGTTTTAAAATAAATAAGGTAAACTTTGTAAAATAATCTTAACTGACTGGATTAGTCGTGCCTGGAGTTACAAATGGAATAAATTATTTGCAAAACTCCCATTTACAGATTTGCTGGAGGAGGTGGGAGTGCGGTAAGGCAGAACGGTTCTGACTTGCTCCTGATAATCCTAGTGCTAGGAGGAAATCTGTGTTCTTGGTGGGATTTGAGGATAAATCACATTTCAGAGTTCCCATTTTTTGAAGGTGAAGATCATATGAGGTCTAATTAGATAAATAAATGGAAGAAATCAGCAATTTTTTACCTATTCAAGACTAGGGCCTGGTACTGCAGATATGTATCTCTATATACCTTAGAACTGAAGGATTTATGTGTTGTTAATTTATTAATTGCAAAGGTTTAAACAACCAAAAAAGCGTTGAAACAATCGGGACACTATTACTGTGATTTAACCGTGGCAAAAACATCTGAAGGTGCTGCCTTGGTGTTGGAGATTTAATTGTAAATGCTTGTCAAGACTTACACTGGGAAACAAAATTTATATATGTTACTGTACCTGACTGAGACGAAGAGCACTCATTAAGCTATTGTACGTGTACTTAGACCAGATTTAGTCAGCCTGCGTGTCCTGTTCTAAACCGTGTGCTCTTAGATAAGATGCAGTGCTTCAAAAAATATAGAAAAGAAAGTGTCGTGGGTATTGTGTCTGCAGCAGTGAAGCTGGTGTCACGTAGGAATTGATGCAGACTAATCCTTGACACACAACTAACAGTCATTGCAGGATTATTTTTTTTTTCTGAGAAAGTGGCCTGAAAAGAACACTCTTGGGCTTATTTTTTTTGTTGGTATGCTTAGTGGTTTGCTTGCTCACTCTCAGCAGAAATTAATGCATGCCAAAATATTACAGAAGAGAAAGTGCTGATACTATATAAACAATACAGAAACAAAAGCCCTGGTTTATGTTTTGTGTTTTAATTGATTAGGCACACTTGTTAAGTGAAGGTTGTGGATTTACTAAATTACGTAACAAAAACTGAACTCTGCTGTTCTTTTGCTCAGGTAGTGTTATTACAGTGATATTTTGAGTTTCTTTTGAATGTTGCCCCAAGCTTCTCATTTAATAATTTTCTTGGTGTTATTAAATAACTTTCTGCAAAATCTGAGCTGGTCAGTCGACTACTGAAGTACATGGTTGAGTACTCGAAGTGTTAAATACTTGTTTATGCTGTCACATTGAGTGTTATCTAGGATTACAACAGATTGAGAAGTTAAAAAAATGTGTCCTTCAGTTATTTAAATGCCTTCTTACTCTAGCTTAAAGAAAAATACATTTTTTTGAAAGTTAGAAAGAAAAACCTGAAGCATTACATAGCTAATTCTGAAACTGGAATTTTCTGTGCTTTGTTTCTTAAACATCAAGTTTTCCTTTTCACAGTAGTGAGACCTTGAAAAGGGATTTTGTTTTTATAATTTGAGATTTATCTACATATTTTTTTGTCTCTCTGAGACGCAGATGTACTGTTCTGTACTGTAGCGTGCAGAGGACTTGAGGCAAAGCAGAACCTTTGTAGGCTTGACATGAATTCAAAGAACCAGCTTGGCAAAACTTGACCGTATCTTCTCTGAGGCTGTGATGCTTCCTTTGAGCAAAGTAAAGATGAAATGAATACAAGAGTAATATATGCCTGGTACTAATATTTAGGAAGTGATAACTCAGTATGAGGAGGGGATGAACTGAGTGAGGCTTCAATTAAAATTGCTTTCAAGGAGTAGATGTAGGAGTTAAGTTTTAATTTGAAATGTGAGTGCTAGTACATGTAAAATTACATTGGTTGCTCGGCCACAAATGTAGGTTTAAGAAATGCATTTTGCCCTGTATTGCTTAGTGCAGGTTTTTCAAAGTGGTTTTGGTGGTTGGGAAGCTAATTATACCATTTGTCATCACATTTCTTTTACTTATTATTTTTATCTACATATATTTAGGAGAACACGCTCCTTGCATGGACCATGCCCAGTGACCACGTTTGGACCAAAGGCCTGTATGCTGCAAAATCCTAAAACGATTATGTGAGTACTTGTCAGATGAATGGTGTTATGCTTACTCTGTGTGAAAGAAGGAAGTTTGCTTTTCTACTGTTCACCCCCTAATCGGAATTGTTTGTATTTTACGTGATACTTAGAGTTTTTCATCTTGCTTGAGGTCTGCGTTGCCAGAATTGGCCTGCCATTTTTATCTCATGTTGACCGTTTAAAAAGTCATTCCGAGAGGAGAATGGATAGCACTGCTGAGCTGTGTTCTCAAGTAAAACCCCGTTAGATGTGCATCGCCTTGATCTGCATGTTGAAAAGTATAATATAGGTTTGTCTGTCACTGTGCTGTGGTGTTTGTTTTTTTTTCTGCCGAGGGATGAGAGGACATCATCGTTATTTCTCTGTATGGTTTTATAGTGGTTTTGCTGGTTGGGATATTTCCTGCAGGGTTAACAGACAATAAAAGGAAATTAATTTTACTTATTATACATTAATCATTCATGTGGTGTTCCTAGGCCCACTATCTACCACCTAAACTAACGGGAGTCTTTTCACGGCTCAGTATCTATTTTGAAAAAAAAAAACCAAACCATTTCACATAAAAATGTGGCAGGGCATGTGACTAGTATTAAGTTCTGAAGTTCTGTTTAGACATGTTTTGCTTCATCTGCAATCCATAGTTTGATGTCAACAATGGCAACAACTGTAAGAGAGGCTTCGCAACAGAACTGACAGCAAACCACCCGTGTGTATTAAACACCCTTAGAGCAATCTAATTACGATGTGGAGAAGTTGTTGGCAGCATTTTGTTTATTCCATCAACCTGAAATATGTAAGGAGCATGATAGAGAACACACATTTTTATGGGCAACACAAGGAGAGGAGGAGAAGTGGTTCTGTGTGCTGTGAAATCTGAGGAAAGCCATCTCCCTCTCTCGGTTTTGTGTTTGAGCTGGTAGGTTGAATTTTTGTTTTGGGTCTGTGGCTCTTTCAGTGGATGAATATCATTAGGGAAAGTTTGCTTTTAGACTCTGATAAGTGTGAGAATGAGGGTTGGTTTCTGCTTCACAGGTGTATAAACAATTTTGTAGGTTGATTAGTGTAAAAGCGTTGCTTTTTACACTAAATGTACTGATAGGTATGTGTACTATATATACTGAAACGGTGGCTTGACTTGGACAAATGAGGAATGTCAGAGTTCTGCAGATCAAGCAAGTTAGTGGTCCCTTGAAAAACTTTTTATTTCACCGTTCTTTCAGTTAAATGTTAAGGTATTTGAGTTCAGTATTTTATTTTAGTATCTCTTCACTTAAATAAGTAGTAGTCTTCCTCAGAGCTGGTTGGCAGCATGCTAACTTTTCCTACGAAGGTGTGGTGGAAATACTGCAGTGTACTCAGCTTCCTCCTTCTTTCTGTCTGTTCCAGAGTTGGCTGGGAGTGCAGCCGTTCATCGCACACCCAGCTCACACCGTGCACTCCCCACTTGCCCGCGGTGGCCGTGCTCCTCCCCAGGGGCTGGGCCAGTGTCCTGCAATAGAACCACAGTGGCACGACCTGGGGAGGACAGAGGCTGCGGGCAACGCTACTCTCACACTGCTCGCCAGGGAAAAGACAGCTTGTGCAGCGTTCAGGATAGCTGGGGACATAAAGGTGCTCTCGAGGGATTGAAGGAAAGGACTATCGGAAGACCAAATTGTAAATTACTATTACTACTAAACATATGGTTTTTCTTGCGGTTTCTGAAAACTAGCAAAACCTTTTTTGTTTGGGTTTTTCCTCTCTACATTCAGTAATAGCGTTAAGCTTTCTTCACTGGAGATAAATTTTTTTTTTTTAACAGAAAATGTTAGGTTTTTAGTGAAGCTCTTGGTGTCTCTATAAGTGCTAGTGTGGATAATTGCATTGAAAACCCTGCTTTCTGAAGCCTGTGTGTAAGATGACCAGGTGAACTGAAGGACTCTTCAGTGAAAAAAGAATCAGGTGTTTGTGTTGGAGAGGTGAAATACCTGCTTTGAAACTTTCTTGAAATGGGATTTTTCTCATGAAATCTTGCCTCTGAAGATCTGTAATAAGCATTTTATACAGGATTCTTCTGTAAACTCACAACTTTTTGTTGGGACTGATTGAAATACTTAACTGGAGAAAAAAAATTTCTTGGAGAAAAATGTTTTCTTTTGAGGTAGCAGTTTATTAGTAAGTGATAAAAGCTTCAGCCTTTTTTTTTGTTTGGAGCTGTTGCATTTGCCTGACTCCTGAGAAGAAACATGAAGATCTTAAAGCATGTTATGAATAATCTTTCACTTAGTAGAACTACGTGGAATTGGTGAGTACAGGCAGACTCTCTTTTCTTTGAATGAAGTCTGTAGTAGCCAGGTTTATTCAGCAAAAAGCAGTGCTGCACTCTTTATTTCTTTGCCAGCTATAGAAGATAACCTAACCATCTTGAAATGGTTTTGGGAGTGGTTTCTCTATGTGTATTTTTTACCTTTTAATAACACTGAGATCCGAGGAATTTAATTTTATGAAATGAACTTTAGTGTAGAAAATGCTTTCTTGGTCACCATTTGTATTGGAAATAACATATAAAACTTCAGCTTCGGTTCCTTTGAAACTGTCTGGCAACAAATAAACACATTAATGTAACTCGTCCTACTTTAATTCTATTTTAATTTCAGTTTAACTGTTGGCTGGTTAGTCAAGGCAGAGGAAGCCTTCTGAATTCATAGTCATCTCCCATTCATTCACAGCAGTATTTGAGACTGAGTATGGTATCTTCAAAATGCCCTTACATTGAGCCAGGGGATTGGACTAGTCTGACATATCTAAAAAGGACATATAAAAGGATGTATCTAAAATGGACATACTGAGTGTAACTGCGTATTTGTATTCTTCTGTATTAGGTAAAAACATTTAGAGAGAGATGACACTGTTAGTAAAGGTTGCGGGTGTTAGACTACTTAATTAGTCTGTAGTTTCTGCTGTATTTATACATAGAATATAGGCATTTTGGAGAGGAAAAGGAGTAGGTTATTCTACCTCCAGCAGCAGCATCTGTTTTATTTTAACCCTTGAAGTGCTAAATCCAAATCTCTCTGTAAGTTTGGCTTGTTAAGCATTTATCCTAATCTGCTTTGCTTTACGGATTATATCTGCACCATGTGGAAGAGGGTGGGGTGCTTGTAATATGTGAAACACAACGGTGAAATTATGAAGCTTAGAAGCAGATCTAAATGAAGGAGAATACAGCTGGGTACTCCTAAATCAGCTATAAACGTATTATAACAAAGCATGTGGGTTCTGTTACTGAACCTTCTTGAACGCCACAAAGTTATTTGCGTAAATGTATTTAGTTCTTGAGGTTCTCAAGTTGTAGAATGTTGTCCTGACAATAGGCAGACAGTAGTTTTAAAGTATTTTGTTGTTATTATTATTTTTTAAATTTAAAGTAGTAGTTGTGCTCTTTTTAAGTAGATAAGCTTGTTTGGGGATCAACATTAAAATAAAATTGATATATAGATTAAAGAAATTTTGCAGAGAAGTATGGTTACGTATCTGTAATGTTTGCCTGGAATAGAAGTACACAGGCATCTGTTCCTGTTTGAGCCCTTCATTTATGAGACTTTATGATAGGAGATATAAGATTTTCAAATGCAGACTTCCCAGAATAAAGTTCATATACTATAATTTTTTCATAGTTGTTAAGGCTTATCTTGAGGTTTTAGTGATGACCATGTGAATCTTAATTATTTGCCCTCTCTGTGATAGTGTTGTTTAGTATGAGTAAAAAAAAAAAAAACCTGGAGAATTTGTGTCTGCCTTTACAGACTTCGAACTGTATTGAGAAAACTGTGGCTGTATACTGGTAGCAGTGCAAAAGTGCTGAATGAGGCACTGCCAAAAAGGAAAAAAAGAAAAAAAAAAAGAAAAAAAAAAAAAAAAGTGTTGCAACTATTGCGTTTTTTTTAAATTTGCATCAACTTAAGCTGTTTGATGTAGAGTATTGGATAGGAAAAAAGTTTATGCTGTAGTGTTTTCTCATTCTCTAATTGGATGTTTCTCCTTACTTTGAGATGGCTTCCGAGGAGAGGGCACCAAGTCAGGAGTGCTCAGCATTATGGCTGGAAGCATCAGGGAAGATACCAGTTCAGGAACTGGATCCAGGAGCTTTTTCTAGTGCTTCTGTCGAAGTTCCTGTTTGTGTGAGGCAGTTACAGGAATGGGCACCTTAATACTGTGTTACCCCCTTAATATAGGAAAGAATGATTGGTTTCTTCAGGGGAAGAAGCATCCTTACAATACAAACTATTAAATCCTCCTTTTGAGTCTTCTAGGACTGCGTGCAATTACAGCTAAGGATATATTCTTAACAGACCAAATGTTGTCAAAGGAAAATGTCAAAGAAAAAACGCTGGAGTGTTTTTTTTTTTTCTATTCTCTAGGCACATTCAGGATCCAGCAAGCCAACGGTTGACATGGAACAAACCTCCCAAGAGCGTCCTTGTTATTAAAAAGATACGTGATGCCAGTCTGCTGCAGCCTTTCAAAGAGCTCTGTGTGTATCTGACTGAGGTAATGAAATGTAAATTCCGTTTTTTGTAATCATTAAAAATTTTACATCTGAAGTGTTTTCAGTTGTTCTGTTGAATGTGGTATGTGCAGGATTCTATCGTGCAGATTGTTTTACCCATTGCCACTGAAAGTAGAAGAACTTATTTCAGAGCTTAAGATCAGTACTTAAATAGTTTAAGTACAGAGCTTAAAAAAAAAAAAAAGTTAAATCAAAACATCAAAACTTCCCTTCATTCTGTTTGCAATTCTAAGGGAATGGGACATAAAATGCTTTAAGCCTTGAACAAACAGCGGAGTGACTGTGTCAAGTAATCCACATTACAAAGTTTAGATTGATTAGATGATCTGTGCATGCTGCAAAATTCTCATTAGAACTAGACCACACATTAAAAATAAACCCCACAACCAACAGAGGCAGACCACTTCTGTCAAATAGTATTTATGGTTTTAAACTAGTGCATTATTATTGGGGGAGAGTCATAGTGTGTAATTACTGGGAGAGTCAAGTATTTTGTCATTTTAAGAGTTGATTAACAAGACAATCTTACCTCTCTTAAGGAGAACAATATGATAGTGTACGTAGAAAAGAAAGTATTGGAAGACCCCGCTATAGCTAACGATGATAATTTTGGACCAGTAAAGAAGAAATTTTGCACCTTCAGAGAAGGTATGGTAATGATTTCTTGAAAGTAAAGTTGCAGTTTATTGCTTATTCGTCTTGGTATTTCCTTAGTCATTGGATCAAGTTTGTAAAACTCCTGTGTCTTTTGCAAACAGCTTGTTTTTACATCTCAGTTGTGTTCTTTTGTATTTGTGAGTGAACATTGGCATGCTGCACTTAATGTCAGGAAATTAAGACTGTTGATAAAACCAAATTCAGAACTTTTGTTTCAATGTTGCTTCTAGATTACGATGATATCTCCAATCAGATAGACTTTATCATATGCCTGGGAGGAGATGGGACCTTACTTTATGCTTCTTCGCTTTTCCAGGTTGGTCTTTAGGGGAAACAGACTTAATGACCTCTTTTCTTTTGAAGTATTTGAAGGTGGTTATGTTGTGGTTTTTTTTTAAAAAAAAAACTTTGTTATTAAGGAAAGCATTTGTTCTTTCCCGTTCATTTGGGTTTTTTATCAAGCCTGTTTTTACCCTTTACCTTCTGAAAACAATGTATGTAATGTGTTGGTTTTATTATGCACAGTTGAAGTTACATCAATAGTCAAAATATTTACAGGCAATTAGTTGAAGTGTGAATTGCTGTTATTCAGTAGCTTTTAAATTCTTTTCTTTATTGATAGGGTAGTGTACCTCCAGTTATGGCTTTTCATCTGGGATCCCTTGGATTTCTTACTCCATTTAATTTTGAGAATTTTCAGTCCCAAGTCACTCAGGTTATAGAAGGTAAATTTAAGGGGACAAGGTGTGGTGTTTCTTTTTGTTACATTTTCTGTAGCTTTTTCCAAGATCAATAAATTTTCTTAACCAACTCATTTAGGTTGTCCCGTAAGATTGAGTCACAAGAAATGTGTACTGAACTAACAAAAGTATTGCATTGCATTGACCCGTTGGGTGCTGCTTTCCATGCTACTCTGTAAAGGGAAATGGCAAAGAAATAACTTTGTCCTGTGTGGAGTAAACAAGTAAAAGGTGATGCGGAATTTATGTTAAATGACAGATAAACCTGTTAAGAGAGTGTAGCTCTGAAGTCTGTGGTAGTCTGTATCTCTAAGCAGTGCAGTGCTTAAATTCTGTACATCAGGAAAATAAGATATTTTGAGGAAAGAAATAATTTGTTTCTTCAGTATGAGGTAATTTGAGTTGCATCCAAAGTAAATTCCTGAAAATAATGTGTAAAATTCTCATGTTGCTAGAATGTTGTCTTTTAATAGGTGTTTCTAATGCACTGATTTTCTTTAAGCTTAGCTTTTGTCTTAGTAAAGATCACGTGAGCCTAACAGTGTTTTCCAATCTTGATCTTGTCCATATAAAACTTAAATTTTCTTTGTACATGGGGAGAGGGAGGAAGGACTGGATTTAAATTTATTTTAATTTTGCTCATTACTACTAAAAGTTAGTTTTGAGCTTAAACCACATATAGACAGTTATGTCAGGAATGATTGTGAGTGATATTGGGAATGATGAGAGCACAGGCCATAGACGGATGGCATTTCATACAGTTTGCTAGTCATTGCAGGGCTTGGTTTGTTATACTCACGTATCATTTTTGTGCACTTTCTCTTATATTTCACTTCTAGGCAATGCAGCACTTGTTCTCCGAAGCAGGCTGAAAGTGAAAGTAGTAAAAGAGCACAGAGAGAAGTTGACAGTACAAAATGGTATAGAAGAAAATGGAGTAGTGTCTGCAAATATAGAGAAAGAAGTTGGCAAGCAAATTATGCAATACCAGGTCAGAGGGCAAGATAAGCAAAAGAAGCAATATGCTGTTCGTGGATTGCTTTCTACTTGTTTTATTATAACTTTCCCCATTTCAGTAGTTTACTTACACGAGCCCAGTAGTGTGGGACAGATCCAGATCGCTCTGATTGACAGTATGTACCCTAAATAATGAGGAAGTGGTGTACTTCATTACCTTCCGCCATCATAAGTGGTCATATTGTACTTTAGTCATGTTCTCATTCTATTTTGAAAACCAAGTAGCACTTCTAAAATGGGATAGACCAAAGACTTTTGTAAGTGAAAACAAAAACCCTGCATGTTGTTAGTAACCAGCTTCTGGAAATAATTCTTAACATCTAAAAATTTCAGCTGGCACTTGATAAGACAGAAGTTTAAAGAGAGTCTAATTTGGCAGGTACTAAATCAGCATAAATTATTCAAAGACTTGGAAGGAATGTTTTGGCTTGTCATTTATTACACTGCCAAGTCAGCACTAGCAAACTTGTGTAACATTTGATGTCGTGGCAGGTCCTAAATGAAGTTGTAGTGGATCGTGGTCCTTCTTCTTACCTTTCCAATGTAGATGTCTTTCTAGATGGACACCTGATAACAACAGTGCAAGGAGATGGTGAGTCTGCCTCTTGAGTTAAATTGCTTATCAGTTCATGTGCAGACTGTTGCTATTTTACTGGAGGATTTTCTCACACGGGGGGGAAAAAAAAATCTCAAGCTTCAGTTCACTGGTGACAGAAAACATTAGTGTGCCAAAAATAGGGATGTTTATTCATTGGTAACTAATGTGTTCCACAATAAAGCATTGAAGTGTTGTAAGCTTTGTTTATGGACTGCTGAAGGCAAGTGGCAGTTTCTTTGCATATGATGGGGCTAAGGCCAAGAAACAGCTCAGGAAAAAATTTGCTTTGATATCTGGAATTTGCTGAAGGCCAAAATTCTCAACTCATAAAATACAGAAGTTCATCCTTAAAACTCTTACCCTTAAAAAAAAAAAAAAGTCCCTGTTACAGAGTTGTGTAACCTGAAATCTAGAAGTTTACGCAACTTATATGAAGCCATAGAGCAAGCATGCTGTGCCAGGATTAGAAGAGATTTGGACTTTTTGTGTGTTAGTCTGCAGTTCTCCTGTGACATACAAGTTGATACGTTCTCTGCTTCATTTCCGTAACTGCTCTTTCTTAGTCCTCTTCCAAAGTAACATTCGATTGTAATGCTTATGTAAATGAAATTTTTGCCTCTTTCACAGGAGTCATTGTCTCCACGCCGACTGGTAGCACTGCCTATGCAGCTGCAGCAGGAGCTTCTATGATTCATCCAAATGTTCCTGCAATAATGATCACCCCGATCTGCCCTCACTCATTGTCTTTCAGACCTATCGTGGTTCCTGCTGGAGTGGAACTCAAGGTTAGCTTCTCTTACGTTATTTCTCTTTCTAAGTTAAAAACTTTTGTAATAACTGTGAGAACCTGACCAAAGCAGATGATGTTAGGAAATGCTGTGTGTCTCCTGCGTTCTCTGATTTGTAGGAGGACCTGATCAAGTCCGGTTGAAGAATGCACCTTTGTTTAATGTACCCACTAGTGGAATACTTGACTCTGCTTCCCGCTGGGTTGCAGTTGTGTCACATTCTGCAAAACAGAAATATATACATTTGAATTCTCACTAAAAAGTAAAAGAGGGAGTTTATTGCATGTAGGAAAATAGATGTGTGTATATAGACCAACCGTGAAATAAAGGTTTGGAACTGGCCTGGTATGTTACTGCGCTGCTATTATGGACAGATTACGAATTTCAGTGCAACTGTAAAGTTGTGAAGAGTCAGTTCTGTACTCAGAGGGAGGGTGGAGGAGGTGTTTGTTCCTTGCTCTTGAAAAATAGGTTTTGAACCTGAAATTTCATTTTTTTTTCTCTTTCAGATTATGCTCTCTCCAGATGCCAGGAATACAGCATGGGTTTCATTTGATGGAAGGAAGAGACAGGAAATATGCCATGGAGACAGGTCAAACTTATTTTTTGATTATATTATAAGTATAGAAAGTATTGATTCATGCACTTCTCTCGTTCCCTAACATCTGTCAGAAGGGTTGCTGGTGGTGAAGAAACAAGCTTTTATAAACCCTAACACCTCTCGCAGCACAAACTGTACTGAAAGCATTTAATTTCTAACTTGAGTTTTTTTTAGGTCGTCTTACAAAAGTAAGCGAAAGTTTAAAACAAAAGCACATGAACATTGCATGCTTGGCAAGGAAGTTGGACGTGTCTTTAGAAAATTCTGTAAATTTAACTTACATTTTTGTCAAACTCCTAAGATTTAAGCCAATGGGAGCTGATGTCAGCAGTGGTTCTGAATAACGCTTTATGGTTTAAACTGTCAGTGGGTGGTTGTGGTCACTCGCGATGCGATTGCCTTGAGTGAGCAGAATGCAGCCCGTGAAGCTTCCTGAGGTTTTTTTTTTTTGTGCAAAATGTGGTGGCTTATCCTAATGGGAGGTGATTTAAGGCAACTGTGTGGTATGTGACTGGTAGACCTGCTGTTCAGGATGAGTTTATTTTCTCTTGGTCTATACAAGTTGCCGGGAAGGAAAATGTAGAGCTGGCATGACACTGCATCTTGAACTGTTTTGTGTTTCCTCTGAGGTTGAGAGATCTATAAAATAGATCAGGAGACTAGTAAGGATTCAAACATGAGATTTGGCCCTTTGTTAGATGCTAGACGTTAGTGCTGTTGCTTGTAGTTAAAACTTGAAACTTAAAGGCCAAGCTGATGACTTACACTTCCCTTAGTCCCTGTGTTACTGCTGTGAAGACCATCAGAAGACTGCAGGACGTCATGGAGTGGGTTCAGTATTCTCACTGTCAAAGAACACCCTCCACAGTGCATCTGTTCAGTTTTAAGCCCTTTGATCACTCTGTTTAGATAAACCTGCAGATTTGGTTCTTGTTTGATTATGGAAAACTCGTTGTTTTACCAAATTGGCTGAATATAGCACCACGTTAGCTAGTGAACAGATTTTTTAAATTTTTTAAAAAATATTGCTATTTCTTGTGCTTGACTGACTGGGGTATTCCTGTGTTGTTGCAGTATTAGCATCACTACCTCTTGCTATCCCCTTCCTTCGATCTGTTTCCGAGATCCTGTGAGCGACTGGTTTGAAAGCTTGGCTGAGTGTTTACACTGGAATGTTCGGAAGAAGCAGAATAACTTTGCTGTTGAAGAAGAAGAATTTTGAGTGTCTACATCTAACAAGACTCATGGGAATGGAAAGTGGCAGTATCCCTTCTATGTGCTTGGATTTGTGAAATTTTTGCCTAACGAGGGTGGTCACCACCTCAGACATATATAGTGGTTATAGTTTCTCTCTGTCTGATCTGCTGCTAGCTGGAAGTTGTGTTACTTCTTGTCCACCAAGAGTAGGAACGGAAGAAATTAGGCTCTGATTGTTGTAATCCAGTGTGAATTTCCTTCAGCTGAGTGAGCTAAAAATGGATTGTTTCTGATTGATATTGACAGCCGCATCTGTACGTTTGATTGTAACCTTTAATTTACCAGTAACGTGGTAGGCTGAACGTAGGTACGTAATAGAAAAGTGACAGTAGAAAAGTGGCATTAAAATATTCTGTGTAATTTGGTAAGTCTGTAATCCCATTTAAGACTGCTATGCACATGAAGGCTCTAAGAAACGTTCTTTTTTTAAAAAAAAAAAAATAAAAAGCACCTTTGTTAGCTTAAATACATCTTGCCCAGAACAGCTCCCCATCAAGGCAGCGCTTAAAATGTTTGCAAATAAGGAGAAAATGTGACACACTGTGAAGAAATACCCATGAAGAATGTTTTTTACTTAATAGTTGGAACTAGTAAAAAAAATAAGTATGTGCATATATATATATATATATATATCTATATATATATATATATCTATCTATCTATATATATATATATATCTATCTATATATATCTTATGCCCATTTGAACAGTGTTTGACCCTTGGCTGTCATCACTGTGTAAATACCCACGAATAGCACGGACAAGCATTAGCATGGACTTGGTTATTAATGATCTCCATCTTTGTAGCTGAGCCAGTTTATAGCTCTGCAGTTCCTGGTGGTGGGCATCGTCAACACAGTGGCTTTTCTTACTGTTTTTGTTTGATTCTCTGGAATAAATTGTGGCATTAGAGACTATAAAACAAGAAATTCTCCCAAGTGTTCAAGAAGAATCTGGGCTTCAATCACTGCTATATTGTCTAGTTCCATTAATGTCTTGAAGAAAAGAATATCCTGAATGCCCTCAACTTCCACAGATATCTTCCAGCTCTTGGTGCTGAGTAATACAGAAAGGGGTACTGCACTGGCAGGCTGGTCAGGAGAGGACACATTCCCAGTAGAGTAGCAACGGTGCCTTCAGCACACTCAAGATATTCTAAGTCTTGTATTTACTTTTTTAAGATGCTTTCAAATGTTTCTAACTTCTCTATGTACATATTTTATTGTATGTGCTTTTATGAAAGAAAAAACAACAACAAAAAAAAAGACTAGTTGGGAAAAAAAGGGTTTGTACTGTACTTTAACTGAAAAAATATCAAACCCAAGTATAATGTTTACATTTATGTTCTCTGTGGTGCAGTCTCATGAGCATACTATCCAAACTTTAGCGTTTTCAAAGTCTTGCTGCGTTGGCCATTAAAGGAATGGACATTATCTGTTCAACTGAAGCCTACGGCATGGTATTGGGAATTAATTAATTTCCTGATTAAGGTGGGATTTCCTTGGAAGTGGAGTGAGAAGCTCTGTTGAACTTTTCATGGTTGTCTTATGTTGTTTATGTGGTCCAAAGTGGTAACGGGAAATGTATTGATTTCTGAACTCTGCCTAACCTGCTGTCCTCTGGTGGTTTAAATAATGTCTCTTCCATTTTGGATGCTGCCCTAGTCTGTCTAATTTTATTAAATCCAGGTGAGAGCACTTTTCCATAAAAGAAGCAAACTCTGGGTTAATGATACAAATCGCAATGAAAATGTGTTAATATAAATTAATACTCGGTTTGTAAATTTTGTAAAATAGAATATTGGTTTGATTTGGACTAAATAGATGAATTTTGTGATTTATCTTTCCCTTGAATCTGCAGTAATTGTTTTATCACTGTTTTGAAGCTGCTTACGGGTTTCCTAGGTGGAGTATTCAGTTATTTAATAACTGAATTACTTTTTGAAGTGTCGGACTTTTTGCTTTGAGACTATTTTATTTAAACATGCAATAATTGAGAAAAGGATCCAGGGTATAGTGGCTATATAAATGTATTAAGTGGAAAACAAGCAGAATACTAGGCATGCTAGCAAGTGGAAATCATTTTGCGGAGGGGAGGCGAAATGATTGATGAGCCTTATCTAGTATTTTTTTAAAGATAAAACTATATTCAGCACTTTTTATTTATGCTTTTTATAGTAGTAAAGCTTTTATTGACTAAATTGCCGAACCTTCATTTTCGGAGTGCATATTTCATGAAATCTGTAATCGAGGTTTACCTAACTACTTTCTCTAGATCTAGATTAGGAGTTGTCTTTAAATTTCTCACGTGCTGCAATTGCATTACTGGCTTTGAGGCTTCTGCAGTTTTGCTTGTACAACTATTCCCGCTTGGTAACGATCTGACTTGGATCACTGGTCAGCCAAGCAGAGAGCTACAGTCATTGACTAAAGGAAAAAAAAGTCATGTGATGGCTTTAGCCTTTGCTTTTTCTTCAAAAAGCTGTCCTGATTATAATTGTACTAGCTGCTTTATATCAAAACACAACCCAGATTGTGTTAATACATTACAAATTTATCTAAGTGTACAAAGTCCCTTTTCAAGGCCTTTAATCCGTCAGCCAGCAAGTCACAAGCAGGCTGGTGAGGTTTAAACCGCACTCAAGTTTTGCATTATTTAACTGCTTAAAGTGTGGGCACCTTCTATTTAAACCACAGCTGAACCAGGAATGGGGAAAAAAAAAAAAAAAAAAAAGCTGTAATCTGTAATGCAGACTTGGTTATATTGGCAATAAAGCTCATTTTGCTGATGTAGCTTACTCAAAGTAACTTGTTTAAACTGTACTAGTTAAAATAGATTTTTGCTGATTAAGAGCAGTGTTTCTAACATAAGGGTTTGTAAATGTCACTACCTGCAAATCCTCTCCAGTCTACAAAGGGCCAAAATGGAAGCTTGGAAATTAATTTGGTTTTTTTTTAAAAAAAAGTTATTCTCTAGTAGAGAGTTTAAGTTCTTAACAGCTGATGTAGTATGGAATTAAAACAGTGTACTGAATTTTTAAAAAGAGGAAAAATTCTGTTACCTATTGTTAATGCTTTGAAAACTTGTTTTAAATATTGTTGAAAACAAATATTTTTCAATCCTTTCAATAAAATCTTTTTGTAAAGTTGGATTTGTAAAGCAGCACTTTGACTGTTGAGAATATAAAATTCGGTCTCTGCAATTACTTGCTTGGAAGGCAAACGTCCAGTGTGGGTTTCGGAGATGTCTCATGGGACAGTAGCATGTGTTCTAGAAATATACCTAAGGCTTTTTTGAATGCATATGTCCGATACCAGTCTTTTCTCTAAAGTTTCAAAATAAAAGCTGGGTTTGCTGTGCAGGGTGAAACAAATCTTCAGTACAACTCGTTGGGCTACAGAACTGCTTTGTTGAAGGCACGAGAGTAGAAAAATGAGGAAATAAATAAGCACAATCTGATGTATTCTCAGATAATTTGGATACCTAGTAGTAAATTTAAGACTGAAAATGTAGTTTAAATGCCCACTCAATCCTTGCCTTTGCACGTTGTGACCAAGTTCTAGACGCTCCTTCCACGAAACTTGTGGCTAATGATTACATTGAGTCTTTTTATGTTTTCATAATTACGTTGTAAGCTGTTCCAACAGTTGTGTGCAGGTCAGATGATTGATAAATAGGGGGAAATATCTTCTGCAGGTAATACAGCTGCTTTTAAATGGAGTTATTTTGCTTTACAAGGCACCTTAGAAAGAGTTTTTCCATCTTCTCATGCCTGGCTGGTGCTGTCCATGGCCAAAACAATAAGCCACCATTTCTGTGACAGTGGCACTCTGCTGCCTGTGCAGAGAGCAGGGAAATAGCACTGCCAAGGACTGGGCCCTCGTTTTACAGATGATTCTTTTGAGAGAAGTTTATATGCTATTTGCTGCTATTATCTGTCTTGGCAGAATGAAGGCTTCTTACTATTTTCAGTTTGAACAGCCCAGTTCCAGCATTGAGAGCTGTACTCACCAGTTTGTTGAACCAGCAAAAAGTACTCTCCACCCCCACGCAGTCATTCCAAGCTGAGGTATGAGAAATTCTGGCAAAAACTCAGTTCAGCTGGGCAGATTAAAAAAAAAGGCTGTATGGATTTACCCTTGATTTTTGAGAGTTAGGAGAATTTAAAGTAGCCCGAAATAGGAAGATTTGGCCATCAACCCCGTGTGAAATAATCTTTTTCTAGTTTTACCCTGCCCTGTGGTGTGTCTACATAAGCTGAAATGGATGTTGGTACTAACATGTAGTTTAATCTAGATTGTTCACGTAGGCGTCGGGTGGCTGTATGAATTACAGCCACCCCAAGAAGTACAAAAAAACCCCCTCATCCTGCATGTGAAGGTCAACACTGCTTGTACTTGCTGCTGTTCCCTGAAATACTAAATTGAATTTAATCTCCCTTTTTGTGCAGCAGTCCTGCCTCTCAATGACAGTACCATGCTCCTTGTGCAAGATGCATAGTGAACGGGGGGGTGGTGAAATAGATATCATTTACAGGGGTATTGGGATTTGTTTTGTGAAAACACAGTTACGTTCTAAAGACAATTTGAACTAGCCATACCAATTAATGATGGGGCATGGGCTTAATGTTCTTCCTTCCCTTGTCAAATTGTCTTTCTGTGCTGTGTCCTTTAAACTTTTCAGGAATCCAGATTAGTATCAGCTGTTGCACGTGTGCACAGCAGCTTGAAGCTTTTTTTTTTAAGGGGAGTCATGAGCACAAAGAGGGGGAATAAGTTTGATCATGTGTATTGTCCTCAAAACAGAAAACCAGGAAACTATACCCAGACAAATGCAATTCAAGCTACCAGTGCTTTGTAGTGATAGGAAAATAGCACGATGATTCATTTTTTCCGTAATGCACACTGAAAAACTGAACTCAGAGGCTTGAACAAAGAACAGGGGTGGAAGATAACCATGCAAAAATGAAGCGCGTGAGTGGTTTGTTGGGGAGAAATGCATATGAAGAAGTAGCTCCTCTCCATGCTGTTTTTGAGAGACTGCTCATACAGCATGGAAAAGAAGATTGAGCAAAGGGGAAATGTTTGTGTATTATCAGGTGTTATTTAAAGAATTTGCGTAAATTACCTACAACTGAAATCTCCTTTTACGTATCATTCTGGGTAAAACTTGCTAAATGCTCTGGACAGGGGAAGTTGTTGATGACGTGTAGAGCAGTAGCTTCCCTTTGGTTATAGTGTCATTTGTTCCCATTGTTTTCCTCTTCTATTGGTGAATAACAATAAAAAATGTGATGAGTAAAAAATGTAAAAAAAAAAAAAAAAAAGTGATTGGATTTAGCTGGATTAATCTCCTGCTTTATTAGAAAATGTGAAGGTGGTTGTCTGAACCGGTTGGTTTAGAGATTGTCTATACCCAGAATTTGAGTGGCAGGGCAAAAAAATTAAGTACTTGTAGGCCAAAGATACTGTCTGCAGATTAGGGCAGGATTGTGTCCTGGGAAACTCACAGATTCAGCCTAGTAGCTCTTATCTACACAAGTATTAACTTCAAAACTTTGTGAAAAAGAACAGGCAGAGTTCCATACGGAATTTAACAAAACCTTAGTCAGGACTAAGAACATTTTTCTGTGAAAATATGAAGGTTAATTCTCCAAGGCATAACACCACCATTTCTGCTTTTGGGGAGATAACCCTTTGAATGTAATCACAACTTTTTTCCTTCTAATGATACAATTGTTTCTGCCATCCCCTTGCCATGAAGGTAAAATCTTAGCACAAGCCTCCTTTCTTCAGCCAGTTCTGCCCACGTACAGGCCTACTGCCAGATCAAAGTCTTTCCTTACTGGTCCTGCTCTTGGCAAGACCTGCTGCATGTTTGCTTGCTTTAGAAAAGGATCGAATATGCTTAATTGTGTTCCTCCATTTCAGCAACAATTCATAGTCACATTTTGATTTGTGGAATGAATTTAGAGCCATCAGCTGGTGCTCTCGTGCTTTCTCTTGATATTGTCAGCTGTATGCAGTCTGACCACAGACATTTAACCTCTTCGTGCCTCCATTGTGCTGTTTATAAATATTTGTTTCAGGTTTAGAAGACTAGGATGAGAAAATTATGGAAATTTTTGAGATCATCCTTGTAAATTTCCCTAATAAGCTTCAATAAAGTATTTTAATTACTTTTTGCAGCGTACAGATACCTGCAGGTTAAAGATGTGTCTGAAGAGGACTGTGATGGCAAAGTTCACAGCAGGTGTGAGTTGCAGTTCCAGCTTCTTCTGGACTCAAGTTTGTAAACAGGCTTCCCATTGAACTCGTGCTGTTGATAGGAGAAATAATTATCCATGCACAAACGGTGTTTATACTTTATTAAAAAATAGAAAAGACAGTAGTTAGAGATTCCAATCCGTAAAATACCAAACTTTTAAATTAAAATATTGAAGGCTTGTTTTAACAAGTCACCCTGGTGTATGGAATGGCGCATGGGTTAGATACGTTGTAGGAAGGCATGAGATCACATTGAGGATCAGGACAAGATGTCCAAAAGCACAATTCCGACTCCTTTGATTTATTAACAAACCCAGTGCTGTGTATCCCAAAGCCAGGCAGGTTACAGATGGCCTGGCCAGTTTTGGTGCAGTTAGTTTAAGTTCTATCAGTTTGCCTGTTTAGGCTGCAGAGGATTGTTTAGCGGCTGCTATATAGAGTCAAAGTGCAGTTTATTTCCTTTTTTTTTTTTTTTTTTCCCCTGTCAGATAAAAGATGCTAAAAAGGATTGGTCTGGAGAAGTTACAGCTATTACAGATCTCTCTGGCACAGAGGAGTCTTGCACTGCATGGCTGTGCCCTCATTTGCTGGTCACTCTTGCATGTTGATTGTTATCGGGCAAAACCAGGAGACCTGGCTATTTTGAAGTTGTTCTGTTACTCTTGCGTTGGAAGCCACCACCTGTACTTTTCTTCCAAACTGCAGCACAAGGAAGGCACAGCCACCAAGGACAGTGTGTGGTCCTTCTCTGCTTTGCCAGATCAAAGAGGCCTGTGAATAATTGGAAGAGCCTGATCTGACTGCACACTTTAATAACCAGAACCCCAAGGACTCGGATGGCTGCAGCCACTGGACTTTTATCGGTATCTGGAGACTATTTATGTAAAGTATGAGACATGCTGGCTGCTATCAGCATTTGAGCCCTTCCTGTGATGAACAATTTGCTTTGCCCTTGCCCTTCTTCTTCCTCACCTCCTTCCACACGTGTTGTGGGAGGTGCTGGGGTGCCCCAGTGATAAGTGATTTATTGCTATTATAGTGCCAAAAAAATGCCTGACGCTGGAGTTTGTTGGGTTTGCACTATCTCTTGTTTTGGCTACATCGGGATCGACAAGTGGGGGTGATGCCTAAGAAATTCTTTAAAATACAACGACTTGAGGCCCTGCAGATAGTCAAATGCTCTGGCATCACTTGAGACTTCTTGTGAAGGAGGGGGAGGCATTTTTGAGGAACTGTGTATTTTATACTGGAAGATTTTCTTGCATCTTTCCCTAATCATTCTGGAGGCTTTGCCAGTTGCAGAGACTTCCAGGGCCTCTCCCCCTAACTAATCAGTTCAAGAACAATTTGACATGGTTCCTGTCTTGAAAAGTTAATCCTGAAGAGGTGGGATGTGCCTGCTGCTCTCACTGATTCCAACGGGAGCCACAACAAAGGGGTTGCTCAGGAATGAGGCACCAGTTTGGGGCCCAGGGATCCAGGAATGAAGAGGAGGCCTCCAGCCCCGCGCCCCAGTATCGAGCAAGTAAGTTGGACGAATTACCGTGTAAAGCAGGTAGATGAGATAAACTACTTCAGGTACATTCTGACTCAGAAAAATCCACACTAGAGGTTTCAGCTCTTTTAAAATCTGTAAAATAAGATGAGATACATATACAGCTTTATAACTCGTTGTTATATACTCTATCAAGGCTAAGAGTTGATTTTTCAATAGCATTTTCAAGTGTCGGTCTAGCTGAGTTCTCAGTGCTCAGTTCTAACTGTGTTCTCCACCTGCCTTCTCTAACTACATTTTTTTAGGAGGAAATAAGGTCTCTGTTTGTCACAGAACCGGGCCAGGAGTGATGCTGATGAAATCTGAACAGGTTGTTTCATGGGCACATCTTGACAGTTAGGTGTGATCTGAGCCATCTGTGCATCCACTTGAGCTCTGCCTTCCAATACACTACAACTCCCAACTAGCTTACATGGAGAAGCAGCTGACCCTTTGGAGTTGTAGCTAAGCTGATGTACTTTCTCTTTGGGTACGCTCAGATTTTTCTCTAACAAATTAATGTGTTCACAGCTAACAGACTGAAAGCACTCTGTGACATTTTTCCCTGCCTTTGTTTCTACTACAGAGAACTAAAACGTGGGAGAAGCAAGAGGGTTGAGCTGTCAGAAAAACTTTGTTTTACAGTTAACCTTGGGACTTGGGAAAGAAGAAAGGATGGATGGACGGACTGCTTCCCAGCAGGTAGCAACTTTCAGCAGCCCTGAACTGGAAGGGCAGGTCTGAGCAAACTAAAGAAAAACAGCTGAGTCACTGGGAATGAAAGTGGTGATTGCACCAATCCTATGATAAGATTTGATGCATCTGATTAACCACAGATTCCCCCCAAAACCAATACTGATTCTTCTGCAAGGGTCAATATATGAACCACTACAAAGCATTAAGGGAACTGTCCCTCCTCTAAGGGAGTTTGTCTCCTCTCTGCCTCCTCTACTCTTGTGTCTGTTTTCTGTGGTGGTGCATAGTGCTCCTCTTAGGATAAGACCAAAAGGGAAAAGAAAACAAAGGCTGAGAAACAAGAGCAGAGGGAAAGAGAGAATTAGTATTGAAAGGGAGAAAAGAGAGAAAATAAGCAATGGAGATAGTAAAAATAAATCCACTAAAGTCAATGGGAGAGCATGTATACAAACAGAAGAAAAATAATGCATCATCCCCTTGTGAAATGGCATGTGCCTTAGCCCAGAAATAAGGGAGCGTGACGTTTCGCTGTGCTTTCAGGCACTGTGGTTACCAGAAAGGACTGTGTATGAGGCACTTCCAAGTTTTCCCTTCTCTTATGCTTATACTTTCTGGTGGATTATGTACGTCTCCATGCTGTTCTTACATAACCCCCTCATAGGAGGAGCAGTTTCTGAGCACACCAGACAAGACAGTGATACGTGGTTCTCTACTGCCGCATCATCTGCAAGAAGCTGATTATGAAAAACTTGTCTGAACAGGGTAAGGAAAAAGAGTTCCTGTTGCCACCCCTCTGTCAAACTGCCTACGTGCTCTAGCCTGAGACAGAATCGTTTCTACCTTGGATGCAAAGCTACAAGGCTCTCGCCAAACGTATCTACCGTTTCGAAGCTGCTGTTGCCCTGCAGTGCTGCCACTTACTGAAATACAGCACTAAATCTTTTTCATTAATTTTATTACATTTCCTGTTTCTTATTCAGGCAAGAAGCTGTTAACTTCTCCCAGTAGAGAACTCAGAAATGTTTTACCCTTCATGGGGTTAAAAGTAGCTTTTCAGTAGTACCAACACAGTTGTGAGAGAATGGCAAGAATATGTACCTATCCCTAGGACATTTATTCTTACTAGCTGAACTATTAAGAAACACATTTGGTATTGATGAAAGCATAAGGGTATCATGTATGTTAAGACATGAGACCATCTAACTGAGGCACCTTTTTGTCTTAACAGTGACTCTTAATGCCTAAAGGCAAATCCGGGGGAAGCGAAAAACTAAATCTGTGAATGGCAACTGGTTGGATCAACTTTGTTTCTGATGGTGGGGGAAAAGGAGCTGGGAAGTTTACACTTTTAATCCTAGCAGGAAAACAAACAGGGTTCCGATTACTCCCTGCTTTCTACACCTGATACAATTTAACTGCAAGCAAAGATCCAGTGCCTCACAGAGGTGTATAAGGAGCTCCCTGGAGGAAAGCAAGCTATTTTATATCCCCATCTGCATTCCCAAGTGTCACACTAACAGTCCTGTCTCTATTTTTCCCTGCTGGATAGCTGTCAGTGACCACAGCACCCCAAAGACCAGGAGAAAGGTGATTCTGTGCAGCTCTTCACCTAAAGTTACTGAAGTATTTTAAAAGCACCGTGCTTGGTGCCAGTTCCATTTTTAGCAAGGAAAACAATCAAAACACTTGAAAAGGTCTATTTCAGTGGTCAGGAATTTATCTGAATGGCTAAAGCAAACACTCAGGGAGCCTAAACAGCCAACAAACCCCCTGAAGTCCTTCCTGGTAATAAGACGTATGCTATGCACTTTGGCCCTGATTCTGCAATCATTCTTGGAACAGAGCTCTCAAGATTTCAGAGGACGTTCAGCCTGACCGACATGAAAAAGTACATTTCAAGTTCACACCTCCTTATGTGAACCTGAAAACTGTCACTCACCTTTAAAGAAGCTGCCCCCATAAAGCACCACTCATCTTTTTGGTTTCCTGAGGATATAAGGCCTGTGCAGTCTCACTGTATCTGTACTTTCATAATAATTTGGAGGACTGTTGCCAGTTTCACCTAACCTCCTCAGAGATGTGAAAATACCGAAGATACTGTGGGCCTATAGGTTTCATTCAAGTAGGTGATCAGGGACTGAGAATAAAAGAGTGTCCCTCAGACACGAACAATTGATGGTGTGATGTTGTTTCATCCTGCATGCTCACCGAGACACGCAGATTTATAAGAAACCTGACTTCATTATTGTTGGTGCTCTTGTTTTCTGCTGGGATCCATTCTGGCTCCCTTCCACTTAGTGGTATTACATAGAATGGGGTGGCTGTGACTTCCCAGCCTGTGCTAATTGCTCAGGGTGAGAACATGTAGTCTCAGAAGTTGGCTATCCTTGCTACTGTCACTGTTAGCTTAACGCTTACTGCGATGATGCTAATGGTCACCTTCAGGCAGGCCCAAAGAACCCCTGTTGCTGAGATGATGTTATGTAGAAGGGTGATGTCATGCAGGCTTATCAGCAGAATACACAAGCAGAGCTGAAAAAGAAGAGGCAAAGAGTTGGTAAAATTATTAGCTTGAGAACGTACAGCCCACCAAAAAGTACAGACACAAACTCCCGCCAACAGTAAGCTGGGCCCAGGTCTAAAGGCTAAATTTTTTCCTCAGCATCTGACAGACAGTACAAAAAGGGACGCAAAGGACAGACCTACTTCCCTGTAGGCCATGTTAGCAACAACAAAGCACAGCAAAGGCAGGAAGATGTGCTCCAGATAAAGCATAAGGTAAGACAGCAGTAAAGCAAGAATGAGGGGTAGTGTACAGAGGCACAAACGCTTTCAAAAAAGTTCTTGGGTTCACTTCACCGATCTGTAACTTCAGGCTGCTGCCTCCCCCCGACTGCCCTGCTAGGTCAGGCTCCCCTCTCCCACCCCAGTATCGTTTTCTCAAATGTAGGAGGGGCTGGGATGGCTGGAGAGCGAGACACTGCAGGCTGAGATGGTGTGCAGTGATAACCTTGCTCCTTTTAGTTGGGCTGGAGCTTCTGGATGCGATTGTTTCTATGGAGAAACTTCCCACAAGTTTCAGTTCTCCTTTTGAACAACAGGACAATGATAAAATACATAGATTCATTTTAATGGATTTTAACTAAGCTTCCCTGTAGCAAACACCTCGAGAGATGACCATTATTAAGCTAATCTTACCTAAAAGGTAGGATACAGGCAGGATTGCTCTAGTGAGTTTATAGTTCAGCTCAGCTAGTCTGAAATATTCTCAATAGGAGAGAAAAAAGGGAACCCAGGGGGAAAGATTTCTCTACCTGTGCCTGAAGATCAAAGGTCAACATGGAAAAACAGAGGTTCAGCATGAAGTATTGTGACTCCAGGCTTTCTAGAGCACCACCCACTCAAAAGGCCATCATGCTTTGACTCTGAATGAGGATGATGGCACAGATCACATCAAAGGAGCCAACCAAGAGGATCAGAATGAAGCGGGCCCGATGGGAAAGAGAAATAAGGATGTGACTGGCCTTGCCAATACAGGGACAGTCTTTAACCTTGAATCTTTTAACTGGAAATAAAAGAAGAAAGGAATAAGGAGAACCAGGCAGCCTATTAATAGCATTTTAAGAGAAACATAACCTTTGTACTCCCTGTAATGCCATGACAACTTTTAGCAAGGTTCTGTTAGAGATTTATCGTATGAAGAAAGAGATTTCTTTGATAGAGACTGGCTCTAAGCTTCCTGTATGGTGTAAACCAACTGCTAAGAACCTTCCTCACCGCTTTCGATGGGGACGGTGTGTTATTCTACTTACTAAACTCCAGAAAACACTGGTTCTGTCAGCCACACTTTGCTGGCATTCACACTAAATATCTGCTGCTTTAAAGATGGCTGGAGTGGCAAAACATCCTTCCTAATTACACTGATATGAGAATATTTATATTAGTATGCCTTAGTCTGGCTCAGAAATTTTGCTAAGGTAACCCAAGTTACTTTTACAGTAGTAAGAAAAAAAAAATCCTTAATAGTACATCTTCTACATCAGACTTTACTATGAGGTTCTTGTCTAATCTATAAGCTGATGACTGGGGTGCATACCTTCAAGTAATTTGCATCTCTTTGATGCCTGTCCTTTACTGACCCTAATAACCCAGTTTGCCGTAGATAAATATGTTTAACTAAATGTACAATCGATATGTAAATTGAATAGGCAAAATTTTGCTTTGCTGCATCTTCCTAGTTTGGTTGCTGTCCCTTCTATGAAAAAATAATTTTTTGGGTGGCTTCACAGCCAGGAAGCACCTTCTCACATTAGTGATAAACGTGCAGCCACAAAAGAGAAGGTCTTCTGAGAGGCACGGCAAGCGGAAGTTTAACTACAAAATCTTCGTAACACATAGAATACAATCCTTGTATTAATTTTCTTACGAAATGCAAACAAGATAATCTGGAATGGCAGTACTTTCCCTAGCACACTGTCTTTTTGTTTCCTTGCAGCAGGTTACTGTTACTCATAAAAACACATGGCTGCATTGTGGGGCTAAGGGAGATTCCAGTTAGATTTATGTGACCTTAGGCCAGTCGTTTTACAGACAGAAATCTGAAGCAGAGTAGGTGAAGTGAGGGATGTCTTCTGCAGTAATCCTGTGTGAGTAGATTCTTTGATATTTAATGTTATTTTCCGATACTGAAAGATACATAAAAATACATGAAGAAACCACGGAACAGCTCAGAGAAACAAATCTGCAATTGTGGAGGTGCACGTTTTGTTACTCAATGGTAGGAATAATTCAGCCCGTTTTTTTCTCTGTTATCAGTGCCCTTATCACAGATGCCTTGCATTTCTAACATTTTCAAATCCAAGATGTGGGGAAAAGAAAAGTTAAAACCAGGAGACTAACCAGGAGTTTTGGCTTTTGCTCAGCAGAGAGAACTGTGAAGTTGACAATGGAACGGAACATCACTAGCAAGATGGAAAGAACAAAAGACGATGAGCTGCTGGCGATTCTCCTGCAGGATTCCTCTACTCACATAGTATACACAGAACACTGGGGAGGAGAAGGAAAGGTCAGTTATCAGGTGAACAGACTGCACAAGGTGCAGCTTTTCACTATGCTGGGTCCAGATGACAAAATGAAAGTCAAGACCGTGTAATGTAGGCTCCTTGGTCAAGAGCGTGTCTTTATTCTTACCAGGGAGTCTCAATCAGTTACTTAAAATGAGTACTCTCCCCTCTTAGCACACAAGAAATTAAATAATTTGTTAGATTTTAAAATGACTCGTGAAGTAACACTTTGAAAAGGGCAACGTATCAGCTACCCAAATGAACTGGCAGCTGTGGTATGTTATTCTGTTAATACTATATTGAACATTACGTTGAACGGTGCATTTGACTTAAATGAAGCAACACCATCTTTATTAAAGAACTGAAATCACATAATCTTCCCGGTGAGAGTAATTCAAGTGACTAACAAGCAATTTACTACTCGTACACATACCTCGACTGTATTGTTTGTGTGGTTCTGACCACTACAAATGGCTTGTGCGTTGAACGGAACTTAAGACTGGATTCCTAACAGTTTATTTTTGTTGCGGAGAGTTTGAAACACCCCACCCCTGCAAACTATAGTCCAGAAAAGAACTGGTTCAGGATGATGTTATGTAGAAGGGTGACGTCATTATGAAATACATCAAAACCCACCACTCTTAACACCACAGCTAGCAGTCAGTGTTGAACTCTACACTGGTTTGACAAAGCTGAAATAAGGAAAAGGCTTTCCCTCCATAAAAACGGGGATCAGTGCTTTGTTCTTCTATAGGATTCTCCTGCAAACACTAGTTAATTCTCACCATAGACCAGGTAACAATAGATTTCTTTTTTCCAAATGGCTACTTCCTGGATTCTGCAATTAAATCATCGAGTTTTGCTAAGCTGGGGCATGTGGACAAAGTATCATAGAAGTTTTCCAAGTAATGTAATAACTTCAGTCTCTCTAAACAAACCTAGTGAATGAACTTCCTTTTTCACTTTGATTAGCAGTGATTGAGAAAACTGACAATGACTGGCAAATTACAAAGTGACTCATGGGACTTTTTTGGCACGCTTATGAACTCAGGAAGACCTGAAAGATTTAAGACAGTGTTTCCTTGTTTTGCAAATACGGCTTCTAAATCAGAAGTCGTCTGTACGAATAATTTGAAAACAAACTTTTTTCTGAGCATTACGATTGATGCAGCGATAGCGTATGTGCATTTCTGAAATAAAGGACATCCTCCTGGTTTTGGTAAGTGAACATTTTTCAACAAATTAAATCCCAAACGCTCTTTAAAGTTAATATGTCTAGTGGTAAATCCAAGAGATTGTTACAGCCGGGGCATCTGTTTTTCTTTAAAGGACTATTATCAGTTCTGTCAGTCTTTGTCTACCCTATAAAACCCATCGTTTTGGCATGGTTAGCTTACACATCTTTAAATCTCAAGGTAAGCCAATCATTGTTTTAACATGTTCCTTGTATGATGTTCTCTTTACTGCCTAATATGTTGAAACAACAACTTTTGTTTACATTAAAACTTTGAAATCTGAAGTCATGTGTTAAAAATAGACTGGGGTTCTTTTTCCTGATTTAAACCAGAGGTTTGTGAGAGGTGTGCACTTCTTCCCGCGTGTGTGCGGCAGCACAGAATACTAATCAGTATCAACAGAAGGTAGGAGGGGGAAAAATAGATTAGCAAGCATGCTTTCAACTTCCCTGTTTTATAACACCATGTGATTCATTTGGTTTATTATGAAGGTTCTTCATTTTTCTCTGAAGCACAAAACAGTGGTTGCTAACAAAAACAGTGTGACAGATTGGAAGTGCCAATGGCCTGTTCTAACATTGCAATTTTTGTGGGTATGCTGAGTCCTGTGTGAAAAGCTGCTAATCAAACCAGAGTTTTGGACTAAAGGTATTGTTTGTACGGGTCTAATTATAGAATCTAGAACAAATCTATTGTCTTTGTTCCCTCTGGGTGAAAGCTGGAAAGCAATGACTGCTTATGATTAGCACGTCCTTCTCGTACACAAGGTGTTACACCCACAGAGATTCTATTCTCTTCTACGCTGTTTGGGCCAGCGAGCCAACAGCCAAGACCTGCTAAAGCCACTGAAGAGGACTTCCTAAAACACTTAGTTTTATTTATTTTCACGTTAGGTTTCATTTCTATGGACCCGGCAATATGAACCTAAGTTTCTACTGAAGCTCTAATTGGAAATATGCAAGAAAATTTGAATTTTGCTTCCTGTAGGACAAAAAAAAAAAAAAAAGCGCACTTTAAAAAAAATAAATGAGGTCCTTATTGTCTTTTATTAACATATTTCAGGTAAAGCAACATCCTTGCAGAAACTTAACACAGAGAGGTGACAAGATGTTTTCTTATTTCAGATCAAACTGCGTGTATGTTTGGTTTCTTGCAATGTAAGAAGGTGCCTCGAAACCAACTACAACTTGGGTATAAGCGTGGCTCGTGTCAGGAGATGTCTTGTGACAAGCCTTGGAGTGTGGACACTCTGAATTCCCCAATATATGATGACACAGACATTAAACTGGGAGACGGGAAGCCCTTTCTGGCATAGCTGAACATTCAGTACATCTTACAGAAAGCGACATCTGTCTGAAGCAAAATCATTGATATATCTGCCAGTAAGAGAGCCAGTTATAGCAAACCTCCAAAAACCTGAATATTTTTTCACACTATTCACACATGAAGATATTTTGGATGACACCATATCTATTACTGATCCTTTCCCTAAAATACTACTGGGAAAAGCAACAGTGGCAAAAGCCATCTAAGCTTGTTACTGCTAAACTAACAGAAGATTCTGTGTGTAACACATCAGGCCTAATGGAGTGAAATAAGAAACTTCAGTCACTGGTGAATTACTACCTTGGGAAAAAATTTATTTGTTTTAAAATGCAAACAGTATGTTTCTTACCAACTCCTACTAACTGAATAAGAGAAATGGTGAAATTTTCCTCAGTTTGTCGAACGAGTGTCTCTATGGTTAGCCCTATTACACTTAGCAGAGACAGAATAGTGACACAGAAGTAGATCTTCACAGGAAATGATAGCTCTGAATAAGGCTTTATCTGTAAAGGAAAAAAATTTTTAAACACGTAATGCAGTATAAACTAGTTGCTATTCCTAAGAAATGCATTAAAGCAAGTCAGCTCAATGACTCAAGTGCAGGCTTTTCCTTGGAAAAAGGAAGAGAAACTCCGCAGTTGAACTGATCCTCCAAAATTACTGAGGAAGGGAGAAGGCTTAACTTTATTTCATAATTAACCTCAGCCTAGATTTTTCTGGTTTATACCTGCAGACTGCCTTCTACTTTTCTTAGTGCCTCAGGGGCCAGGGTGTTATAATTTAATCTCCTGAAACTGAGACTGCCAACGCTCATGTCTGTGCCTATCAAAACACAGCCACGTTCAGCAAGTAACTTTTTTTTTTTTTTTTTCCCCTCAGTGCCCCTTATCGAGGCTTTTAGTTTCAGAAAACTAAAGAAAGGTTCACTCTTCTGAGCAACGTGCAGAGGATTTGGGGGAGGATTTTTTTTTTTCCATTCATCCCAGGCAGTTTAAATCGTGGAAACAGATAAACTGCACCAGGCTAGCAAAAAAAAAAAACAAACAAAAAAAAAAACCTTAACTTTCTTGTGATGTTGGTGGTAAAGAAAAGAAATTCTTCCTCAGGAGAGGCGTGGAACTGGGGAGTCACCTGTTGGTCGGGCTGAGCTAGGTCGCAGTTGCTACACCACATCGTACGTATTTTTAAAGATTTTGGGAACATTTCTCGTCATTTCTGTACATGCAGGAGCTTGTGACGAGCTACAGATTCGCTGTTTGAAAGCGCAGCTTGCTTTAAGCAAAACCAAAGCTCTGAAACAAGGGAGCGCTCCCCGGGCAGCGCTGAGGCTCCGCCAGGTGCGGCCCCGGCTGCAAAGGGCCACAAATCCCCTTCGCCCCCCGCTTCTCCTCCGGGGGCCGCAGCGGGAGAAGGCGGCCGGTACCGGGGGAAGCAAAAGGCCCTTCCCGGAGCAGCTAGGCCGAGGGGGGGTTTGCTGTCGGCGGGGAGCGGGTGTACTCACGGGGCCGCAGGGCGTGGGGACGAGCCCCCGGTGCCGGGGGGTGAGGGTGGGCAGCGGGGGGGCTGCAGACTGGTTATATTGAAGTCTGGCTATATTGTTGGCTTTCTTATTTTTGACAATTTCTTAAAAATTGGGGTTAGAACTGCAGTTTCTCAGGAAAAGAAAGTTTCAGTGAATGCTGTTACGAGGATTTTCAACATACGTCAGTGATAATCTCGTTGAAACAATTTAATATCCGAGTAGGTTTTATCTCTTGCATTTTTTAATCAAATATGGCTCTGAAAGGCCTCTTAATTTTCTCCCTCTATGCTTACTTTTAAAGAAGATGATGAGGTGGTGTTAGTGTTGGGTCAAGACAGTTCAGCTGTCTGCCCTCATACAGGCTGTAACTCAGTCGCAGAAAAGCTCGGGGTGGGGGGGCAGGTGTGGGGAATGTGTCAGGGCCCCGCTGTAACCTTGCTGAGCCCTTGCAACTGGATTTTCATCAGCTGCTTCACCCCTCACCTCTCTGCAGTTGTGGAGGAAGGGGGATGTGACACAGATCTCCCCTTCACCTGAGGAGGAAAACTGATTTTCCTCTCTTTTAAATTTTGTTAGAAACCGCTGTGACGTGTTACAAGAGTTCAGTTTCTTGATTTTTTTTTTTTTTCTTTTATTCATTTGACTTCAGTGTGGAATGTTATAGTTTCTTTGGAAAACGTTTTTTATGAAACAACTAATGCAAAAAATGTGATGTGTTCTTGTTAACTTCTGTTGCTTCAGCATTTAGGGGTTTTTTTGCAAAACTTGGTGTTTCTTTTCTTCTGTGACCTGTAGAAAACAATGCACGTAGACATACTGCTTTTACGGCGATGAGGTTAGACTGTACTGGTGTGAATTAAGCGTAGCTGATGTTTATGGATTAAGAGTAGGTGATACGTATACTCTTGGTTCAGATTAAGACTGACTTTTTCCCAGCAGCCTTAAAATTTCAGGGGAGAGCAGTTTCCCTGGTTTGATCTATCACATGTCCACCAAAACATTTGTTGTAGTTGGAGCGAGCAAAGGGGCTGGTATTTATTTCAGAAGCTGGGAGCTGGTGCTAACTCGAAATGTTCGTTA
>NW_020799127.1:6590035-6683688 GCF_003259725.1 Athene cunicularia | reverse complement strand
GCCCGCGGCTCCTCCGCTCCTTGGGACGCTCCCCCCGGCCCGGGGTGCGCGGAAACGCCTTGCTGGGTTTGTCCTGCCTGGGAGCTGCTTCGGAATGAGAGGGGGGAAGATTTGAGGACCGGGTGGCTAGAGAGAGAGCTGAAGCGCAAGAAAGGGCTGAGCTATTTCAATCTTTTAGCATCAGCTTCTCTGTGTGGGAGATGTGAAAGGTCTTGCGATTGTATTTACGGTCTGTGTTTATAAACGTCTTGCATGCTCTCGTTGTCATTTAGTTAAACAATATTTACAGTTTGCTTGGGGTGCTGAATGCCGTGTGTTCCTTGTGTTGGAAGCAGTGTTTGTGTGACCTGTGTTGCATGATAGTAGGTGGAGATAACGCAGACCAAACCTTTCTTTTTTTCGCTGTCAGATTAGCCTTAGTTTCTTGCAACATTTTTTTTTGTTTGTTTTTTTTTTTTTTTTTGTGCGAGGTGTAAAGCTGACAGTATTACTGAGTTCTCTGTGGATACTGTCAAAAGAAAGTATCTGTCTTAGATACTAACAAGTGGTCAGAAAAACTGTAGCACTGGCTTTTTGTCTTTGTTGTTAAATGGTCGTTCCGAAGTCTGGAGGGCTTCCAGTTTTAGGCAGATGACTGCAGAGAGAAACTGTCGGTGTCATACGTGTAGTGGTGATTGTCAGGATCTGCTTAGCTGTGTAAGAAATAGAGCTTCTCACCAAAAGGTATCAGTTTTGAGGTTGAGCTGCATCACGAAAGGATTTCATGTTAAATTTGTTGGAGTGCCTGCCGGATGCTTACCAATGAGTGTATTCAATCATAAAAAAAAATATTTCCTATGCTTTGTGAAAGAATCATGAGGGACTGTGCATAACCAGGGTTGTCACAGATAGTTAAAAAACACAGAATCTGTAGTGCTGGAAATGCTATGCTTTATTTTCTTAAATCGTGTCTTGGTACAGTAGATGTAATTTTTAAAAAAACACTGTATTTCCTCTTTCAGGTGTCTTGCTGTATGTGTTATCTTTAATTTTTTCTTTCAGTGCTAAGGACAGACTGGTTATATTGAAGTCTGGCTATATTGTTGGCTTTCTTATTTTTGACAATTTCTTAAAAATTGGGGTTAGAACTGCAGTTTCTCAGGAAAAGAAAGTTTCAGTGAATGCTGTTACGAGGATTTTCAACATACGTCAGTGATAATCTCGTTGAAACAATTTAATATCCGAGTAGGTTTTATCTCTTGCATTTTTTAATCAAATATGGCTCTGAAAGGCCTCTTAATTTTCTCCCTCTATGCTTACTTTTAAAGAAGATGATGAGGTGGTGTTAGTGTTGGGTCAAGACAGTTCAGCTGTCTGCCCTCATACAGGCTGTAACTCAGTCGCAGAAAAGCTCGGGGTGGGGGGGCAGGTGTGGGGAATGTGTCAGGGCCCCGCTGTAACCTTGCTGAGCCCTTGCAACTGGATTTTCATCAGCTGCTTCACCCCTCACCTCTCTGCAGTTGTGGAGGAAGGGGGATGTGACACAGATCTCCCCTTCACCTGAGGAGGAAAACTGATTTTCCTCTCTTTTAAATTTTGTTAGAAACCGCTGTGACGTGTTACAAGAGTTCAGTTTCTTGATTTTTTTTTTTTTCTTTTATTCATTTGACTTCAGTGTGGAATGTTATAGTTTCTTTGGAAAACGTTTTTTATGAAACAACTAATGCAAAAAATGTGATGTGTTCTTGTTAACTTCTGTTGCTTCAGCATTTAGGGGTTTTTTTGCAAAACTTGGTGTTTCTTTTCTTCTGTGACCTGTAGAAAACAATGCACGTAGACATACTGCTTTTACGGCGATGAGGTTAGACTGTACTGGTGTGAATTAAGCGTAGCTGATGTTTATGGATTAAGAGTAGGTGATACGTATACTCTTGGTTCAGATTAAGACTGACTTTTTCCCAGCAGCCTTAAAATTTCAGGGGAGAGCAGTTTCCCTGGTTTGATCTATCACATGTCCACCAAAACATTTGTTGTAGTTGGAGCGAGCAAAGGGGCTGGTATTTATTTCAGAAGCTGGGAGCTGGTGCTAACTCGAAATGTTCGTTAGGCTGTGACACCATTTCCACAAAAGCACTGCCCAGACAGCTGTCATTTCTATATATTCATCCAGGCTGCCTGACAACAAAATGATGTTTATTCCCATGGAGGCCACTTGCACACAATAGAAAATAGCGTACGCGATTTAGTAATCGAAACAAGTCTGACTGCTCTTTGAAAAACTATGGGGAGAGGAAGTTTTTTGTTAAAACTAGATGCTTAAAAGCACAAAAAGATAATGCCTTAATTTATTTTCTTCGCTCTTAAAAGTCTTCTGAGAAAATGTTTGCCTCTGCTCCTGTTTTAAGTTTGAGAGGAATGTATTTCCGATTAAATTTCGAACTGCTCCAGGTAGAAGGGGAAACGGAGTTTGAATGCAAGTAGTCCTGTGAATACGATGGCTTAAAGCTTGAGAAATTAGGGAGTTGTTGAATTGGTAATTAGCTGCGACTTGTAAGTCAGAATTTGTCTGAGACTCTCACAGCTTATGCTCCGTATTTTTTCCACCTTTAACACAACATTTGCGTTGCTAACGTAGTCAAAAGTTGGAGAAGATACGAGGAAGTGTGTAAAATGCACTGCATGCTGTTTGTTCTTCTGAGCTGGAAGATTGAATGTTTGTGTGTCATCCAAGAGAAACAGTCTACCAACCGCTGCCACGTTTTCATCTATTGGTAAACATCAGCTGCTGGTTGGTCTTGAGGGAGGAAGACTGAATTAGTTCCAGATGGAGAACTCCTTCAGTCCATTTAAGACTTTCCGGTTGGTTTAAGACAGGAGGTCAGTAATTTAGGGGGGAGTAGTTTTGTTCTTATTTGCTGTTCTGCTTCCTGCCATGTGTGGAATCAGTCATATCAAATGTGATATCGAGGTGCTGTTGAGGGTGGGAGCTCCGTTGTGTTTAATTGCTGTCGTGTTTAATTGCTTTTGGGTTTAATCGAGTAGTATAAACAGAAAAAGTATTAACAGAGTTGTGATAAATAACCATTCTTAATTTAGAAGTTGGGGGGTTTTTATGACCCGAAAACGGAGGAGGAGTCAAGAATCCATTTTTCTTAACAAATTCTCTTAAAGAATGCGTATCTTCCCTCAAAGTTCTGTCTTAAACCAGATTAACACGAGTATATGGTTTAATGTGAGTGTGTCAGAGGGTCTTGTACCTCGGGGTGCTGCTAGCAGGATTTCCTGGTAAAATGAAAGGAGATAAGGGGATAAGGATGGAAACTTTCTGTGCATGGCTGTAGTAACAGAAATAGAGAACGTAAGGAATGGAAAATTTGTGTAAAGTAGCTGCTCTTTAGGACATGAAAACTGACAGGATATATTTAACTCTTTAGTACCTATTTATGATTTGAGATGCCACACTGGGCATGAGGAAAACGGTGTCTCCTGTTCACGTGCTAGCAGAATTAGGGCAGGTGCAGTAGCTCTTGTTCCAACTCTTCTATTTTTGCCTGCCATTGATTATTTCTTGTGCTGCCAACGTTTGATGCATTGTAATATTATAGTCTCATTTCAGACAGCTTTTCCAACTTGTCCACTGATTCACTTCCCCACCAAGAATTACTTTTTAACCCTCTAAGGTCCACCATCTTGTCTATCCAGCAAATGTGCTTCTGAAGAAACATATTTAGAATTTAATTTCCCCTATTGTTTGTTTGTTGAGGGGCAAAAGAGGTCCTGTCCGCCATTTAATTCTCATCTGATTAATCCTGGGGGATTTTTTGCTCATAAAACACTGACTGCAAAATAAAATGCAGTAAACCCAATAGTGTGTTTTACTGATGCAGATAAGCTGCTCAGGTGCAATTTCTTTCTTCATACAGACTTTGAATCTGTTAGCATTATGATGCGAACTAACATCACATGACTTGAGAAGAATAAAGGTCACACTGTGTTTTGGTTATTCTCCGTACTCTTCTACTGTAACTTGCCACCTTTCATGTAATTTGTAAAAGGAGAAAGCTCTAGTTGCAAACGATTTAATGCTTTTTTCTGTCAGATCTTTTAAAAAGACTAAGAATTATTGCAACTACTGATACTGAATTGCAAGCTAGAACAGTACTGCAGTGGCAAAATAATGGTGAGTTCTTTACTAAATAGAGAACAAGTCTGGTTGGAAAGCTCTTGGAAATATTTTCCTACTTTGTTCATCCAAATCTCACAGTTATCAGGATAACTCTTACGTTACTGGAAGTTTTAGTCCTTGGTTATTGATTGCTTACTTTGACTTGAGATAATAACAGGTTAATTAGTACTAAGGCTACAGGCTCCTGCCCAGATTTTCTGGGTTCTGAAGATTTTTTTCTGTTGAGTGGTTATAAGACCTTAGGTTATAAGACCTTAGACTGAGATCAAAGAAAGTGTAGAATCTTGAAGAGGGGTTAATTATAATGGAGAAGGCTGTGTTGACATGCTTTAGAAGAGAAAGAGTTTAATCACATAGTCTTGTGTGTGTGTGTGTGTGTGTGTGTGTGTGTGTGTGCTATTTTAGAATTAAAAAATCTCCCTTAGATAAGTTCTTAGTGCTTAATCTTGGTATCATGATATTAGGAGTACAAAATCCAGTCTGAAAGATAAGCTACAGAAGTCTTTATCGTTCACAAACTGCAGGTGAAATGTGGTATCTTTGCTGCATTAGGGATTTAAAATGTCATTATGTTCAGAGCTACATGTCTTTTCCTTCTTTTTTTTTTTTTTTTTCATTCTTAGGCAGAAAAAATGGAGTAGACCACATGAAGAAGCATGTGAAGTTTATTTTCATGCAAGATGTGATTCGGAGGACCAAGTACACTTTTTCAGGCCATGGGAGATGAAAGATGAATCACACAATATTTTTGTTCCGTCGAAGTGTTGTTCTGTGCTAAGTCAATGTTGGTTTGTATTAAGGACAAATATTAATTTTTTAATGTCAGAATGTCGACTGTGACAAGTGCTCAGACACAAGAGGAACCGAATCCTCCTCCCCTTGAAGAAAAGCCAAAGGGAAAATCACTATTTCATTTGGGTTCACTCTTTGCCAACAGGAGTGAAAAGTTTGTAATTGCCAGGAGCGATAGTGTGCCGGAGGAGAACGTCCTGAAAATCACTATCACGGAGACTACAGTCATTGAGTCGGACCTGGGCATTTGGAATTCCCATGCTCTCATCTACCTCACTTTGTGGTTTTTCTTCAGCTTTTGCACTCTTTTTCTTAACAAATATATTCTTTCATTACTGGAAGGAGAGCCCAGCATGCTAGGTAACCCTACCTTTCGTTTATACTTCAATTCCAGTAAGATATTTGACAGTACCAGATCCTCCTCTATAAAGTTGAGGGACAAAATGGTTCAACTGAAGTGAAAAGGACCTAGTTAGGAGATGTGGGGGTGGATTCTGGGGCTGGGAACTCTCATGAGTTGTGATCTCAGCCTGTACGGGGGCTTCTGACACTGTCCTTTCCTCCACTAAAATGGTGTTTGAGACTAAGAGCTGGAAAGAAAAATGTAATTTTTGGTTCTCTGTCTTGGAGGGTACTGTGGGTTTTTTGAAAAAATGAAATGGAATCATTTGTTGTTAATCTCCAGAGCTGTTAATGTCTTTGTGAAAGTGCAAAAGTTGCCTTTATGTGTCCCCTATTATCCAATGGGCTGTTTATTCCTTTTTTTTTTTTTTTTTTTTTTTTTTTTTTTTTTTTTTTTTTTTTTTTAAGGGGGAAACAAAGGGCATTTCATCTGTGAACCGGATCTTACAGGTGTATGCCACCTTTGTTTTATTCTGCTGCCTTGCTGGTAGACATGAAAGTAAAGGGCTTTTGTGAGAATTCATAAAATCTAGACAGTTTCTTAACTGCTAAAAGTACTATGCCTAAGTTTGTATAAGAAATTTTCTTACACTGCTTGATTCGTCATGTTCCCATCATCTTCTGATTTTATTTTTCTTTTCCTCTCATCTTTAGGTGCTGTTCAAATGCTTTCAACCACCTTCATTGGCTGTATAAAAATGTTTGTTCCATGCTGCTTGTATCAACACAAAACACGCATCTCTTATCCACCCAATTTCATCATGATAATGCTGTTTGTTGGATTAATGAGGTAAATGGTTAAATAGTGCCTAGAGATCTATGCGGTTGCTTCATTGCGTTCTTCTGAACAGAAACTGTATTTTCATGGCTCTTTTCCTTTTCAATCTTGATTGGAAACTGTTTGGAGTATTCACTTTTCCTCCCCTCAAAAAAAAAAAAAAAAATTAAAATCACAGGATAATTTTATTTTTAGTCCCTATTGCTAAATGCTATGTTCCTTTTTCCGGATGTCAGGTTTTTGGCTAGCTTGGCTTCCCATCACATTTAGCTTCTTTCAGAACATACTTCTCTTCTCTTTCCATTTACTTTCTTCCTGTTCTCCTTTGAGGCTGATGTTTGTTTAGTGTACTAATATTTATTACGATGTTTGCCTCAAAAGCGATACAGGCTGTTAATGTTTATCTTTTAAAAAGTAAGTATTTGCTGTGTGCTGGGATAGTATCAGTTTGTTGTCTAGGAGGGAATAAGAATATAATATTTGCTTTCCTCAAGTGATAAAGGATAACAGGATTCAAATGAATTCAGAGTAGCTTTATTGTAATATCTCTGCTGCCCTGTTGTTTAACTTCATGGTTTAAAGTATGGTAAGTATGTAGTGCACCTAATTTACACTAGAGGGATAACTGCAAATGATAAAATTTCCTTGGTGAATTGCTGTTCATCAGCAGAATTGCACTAACCTTTTCAACTGAGCCTACTGAAAACTTTAGCTTAAAACACTTGTCACCTCAGGCTTGGTTAGAGTGCATTAAAAAGTAAATTTTGATGTTTTCTGTCCATCTGTAGAAATTGCGCTGTTGCCCAAGGGTGCCTTCACTTGTGCTAAATAAATTATAGAACCACCAGGTTGGAAGGGGTTGTTATTCCTTGGCAAAACAAAAATGTTTAAGCCAAAGCAGAAAGAAATAGATCCCAGGCGCTGTGGAGCGAAGGTGCGCAGCTGATGGGCGGCGGCAGTTCAGGCTGGCCACCACGATTTGGTGGCCTGATTGCCAGCTACACCTGCCATGTTACTGCAGCTCAAATTTATAAACCTAGAGACATTATAATGTGATTCTTTTTTTATGCGAGATGTCTGAGAGTGGCTCTTAAAGCGTTATTTTATTTTCTGCTTAATTTCATGTGTTCTTCTATTACAGATTTGCAACAGTAGTCTTGGGTCTTGTCAGCTTGAAGAATGTGGCAGTTTCATTTGCAGAGACTGTTAAAAGCTCTGCACCTATTTTTACTGTTATCATGTCTCGGATGATATTAGGAGAATACACTGGTAAATATTTCACTGTTGAAATGGGATTTTTCTTTTTTCTGATTTTTTTTTTTGTTTGTTTGTATCATACTGTCAGTTGGTCATGGATGAGGAGCTTCCACTGAAATATAGTAAATGCAGCTGGAAGAATCATTCTGTTGGAACACAATAAGTAAAGTGTATATAAAGTAAAAGATTTATTTTAATGCTGCTGTGTAAGGTCACTGTTACTTTGAAGTTAGTTTTCTGTCAGGAAAATATTATTGCAGCCTTAAATAACTGAAGTTCAGTGTGTTCCTTCTTATAAGGACAGCTTCCTGCTCAGAACTTAAAATTCTTTAATTTCTTTGCTGTGCTCACTCTGTGGTTAAAAAAAACCTGAAACAAACCCAACAAAACCCCAAACAACTGGCTTGCCACAAAATAATTTCTTTGCAATTCCACTTGCAGTAGCATGCTATTTGCTTGAAGACGTTTTGGTTGTTACCAGCTGTAAGTCACAGGAGTAATACAGAAGCCATGTATGAACTCCTTTGTGATACAAAATAGCAAAAGGCTGAAATAAGCCAGAGGAAGAAGACTAATTCACAGAGTAAACAGGGAGAGTATCATTCTTTTCTGTCGTTTGATGAAAAAGATGAAACTCGGAGTTATCTCGTCTCTCACAAGAGTCATCAGCCTGTTTTCTTTCTCCAAGGGACGTACTTCTATCAGTATGTCCATACTGTTTTCAAGAGCACCCTGCTATTGCCCGAGATCTCACTTTAGAACCTCTGTACTTTAAAATCCAGTCAAATAAGCTGCTCTTTCTTTCAACTAAGGAAGTTAAGATGGAATTTAAACTTTCAAAAACTATATTATCTGATACATGTAATTGGAAGTACAGTAATTAAACTCAGACTTGAGTTTTTGTTTTCATTTTCAGGATTGCTGGTTAATCTCTCTCTCATTCCTGTCATGGGCGGGCTAGCTCTGTGTACAGCTACTGAAATCAGTTTCAACATCCTAGGCTTCTCGGCAGCTTTATCTACTAATATCATGGACTGGTAAGGCTTACTGATAGTTGCACGTGTGGAATAAAGGAATTTTTTTTTTATTGGTAGAGTGAAGAAAATTGTTGCCTGTAGTTGTTTTTGTACACTACATTTAAATGTTGGTATTTAAAATTTATTTTTAACAGAATATAAAGTTTCTCTGTCTTACCTGCTACCATTCATGGGATTAAAAAATAATAGTACTCTGTTAGTCTAAAGGAGTGAGACCAAACTCCTTTCTGTAGTTGCATAATGTGTAGAATGTGAAATGTGTAGAAAACACATCTACCCATCTAAGGAAAACAGCTGTCTTACTCATGGGTTATTTGTCATAACTAAACTGAGATAAATGGTGTTGGTTTTCTTTTTCCAGTTTGCAAAACGTCTTTTCCAAAAAACTACTCAGTGGAGATAAATACAGATTTTCGTAAGTATTAAAAATATTTCAAGTTTGATTATAGATGGACTTTGATATATTTATGTTTATATTGCACCAATATTATTTATTTTTTTTTCTCAGACTGTTTACAGACAGCTTTAACCTAAATAATTTTGTCAGGGAAAGAAAACTCTCTATGCTCAGATCCTACTGTGGTAGGTTGGAGTCTCGTAATCAGCTAAAACTCTCAGCATATGCAGAAATAAGTCCTTATTCTGCAATCATAAAACATCCTTTAACATTATTAGGCATGCAGAGACAAACTTGAGAACTCCCTTGATCTTTTAACTACAAAGTATAAGCCAGGACTAAAATCCTGTGGTAAAATAGGCCTGTGTGTATGAACTTCACCACCAGATGAAATGGTAGTTTTGGTCCTGAACACTTGTGGCTTTTCTCTTGGGTCTGTCTCAGCCAACACAAAAAGCAAAACACTGTCTTTGCAAGAGATGCTGGATTTGTTGTCCCCAAACCTTGGCAGATGGCTTTTATTACTTTTTGGTATCTGTAAATACAATAATGATGCAGCTTTCTTCATCTCTAAGAAAGAGGAAGCTTTTAATATTTGTAATCATTGCTTTTTCTCCTTTGTAGAGCCCCAGAGCTTCAGTTCTACACAAGTGCTGCTGCAGTGGTTATGCTTATTCCAGCTTGGATATTTTTCATGGTAATTTGAATTCACTAGCACTGATTAATGTTTTCTTTTTGACTTGTGAGCAGAATGTGTAACTGAGGTTTTAATTTTTACTTTGTCCCATTTTTTTTTTTTAAATCACCCTGAAATGCATTTCATCTTATGTTTGCAAGAGATTGGGGAGAGGTAAAAAAGAGAAAACTTTCAAAGAAATAATTTAATATACACATGACTTGACAAGTGACCCAGAAAGCCTGAGTTTATTTCAGGATTTCTGAGACCAACTCGTATTTTTGTCTAAGTGCATTTAAAGTTTTAGATATTGAAAAACAAATCTTAAATATTTGTTGACTGTTTGCTGATATTCACATGGTATACAGGAATGTAAAGTCTGAAAGCAAAATTGAACTGAAGTAAGTGTAAGGTATATCAGGTTAAAGAGGGAACCTTCACATTCGTTCTGGCATTTCATTGCCATGCATCAGTGTTCAGAAAATAAAATATCTCACAGGCAGAGTGAACACCCTGGAAAGTTCCGTCAGATGAGAGCTGCTTTTCTGATAGATTCTTTTTGGGGGAAAAACCTGTAGGATCTAAATGTTTTAGGGGTTTTTTTTGCTGAAGTCTAAATGTAAAACTATTTGTTTATAATAATAATGAATTGGGTGGAAAATCACTTTTAGATTTGCTTCTAAACTAAACTTTTAAAGTCCTCTTTTTTTGTTGTTGTTGTTTAGGATGTGCCTGTGATTGGGAAAAGTGGAAGGAGCTTCAGCTACAACCAAGATGTTGTTGTACTTCTCTTAATAGATGGAGTCTTGTTCCACCTGCAAAGTGTTACAGCCTATGCCTTGATGGGAAAAATTTCTCCTGTGACTTTCAGGTAAAATTGTATTTTCATGTCAAGAACACTATTTTCTTTTCTTTTTTTCTTGCCCAGTATTTCTGCTTGAGAACTAGGCAGTAAAGGTATTGTGCAAAGATAAATCATGTAAATGCATAATTGCAGGAAATTAAGAAAACTTTTCACATCCAGATCACCAAAACCTTGTGATTTGCTCCCTCAGTGTGTGAGGAGAGCAGCATTTGACCCATGCTGTTGAGTTTACAGAGCAGGTGCTCACGTTTACTAGCAGGGATATTGAGGTGGAACAGGCATTCCTTCAACCTGGTTAATGACGCTGAATAGATTCACCAAAACTCTGCATCCAACAGTTAAGCTGCCATTTGCTTCAGTGATAAGGCAATACCTACCTATCTCTCTGTGCAGCACAGAATGTGAGCAAGCAGCTCTGTATTCCTTTTTTCTGAAGCATGACAGCAGCACGTCAAGCTGCATTTGTTGGATTATACGTTCTCTAAAGACACCTTCACCTATACTACCAGTTAGCAGCTTTGTGGGGCTGTTCCACAATTCTGGTTCAATAATCGGTCGTTTGTACGAATAGTCCTTGGGCCTGTGGGGTAATCCTGGCCCTAAATTCTGAAAGCTTCTGCTGTCTTATGCTTTCAGGTGTGCCTGCTACAGTTGTGTGATAATTCAGTTACACTCATGCTTATTCTGAAGTTATTAGTCTTCTCTACGCAACAGGATGTAAAAGCATATATTCATGTTTACATATAGCAAGGAATTTTCTATACAATATTATTGGTATGATTTAGTTATTATTTTCAGGTTATAATGCCACATTTCCTGAATAGTGGCAGCACACTCACAAGTGATAGTTGTGTGGCTAGTGTTCTGTTAGCATTTTCTGGATGTCTGTGTTAGAAATAAATTTCTAACACTGTACTGCATACTTAAAGGCAACCAAACCAAAAACCTGTGGTGAATTATTTGTACTAGCTCTAAAATTTAGATGAGTGTAAAGATATAAAAGCAATTTAGTATTGGTAGTAGCTTCAGAAGGAGAAGTGGAATCTGAGTTGGTGGTTAAAAACCAAGGAAAACAAGAGAGAGGTCCTGCTACTTTAAAGCATGGTTGTGTGGGGGACATGAGAAAGCTTTCTTTGGCCTTAATTTTTATATTCCTTTCCAGTGTTGCTAGTACTGTGAAGCATGCGCTGTCAATCTGGCTAAGTATTATTGTGTTTGGTAACAAAATCACAAGCCTCTCGGCCATTGGGACTTTTCTGGTGACAATTGGAGTTCTACTCTATAACAAGGCAAAGCAGCATCAACAAGAGACTATACACAGCCTGGCGGTTGCAGCCCCCCAATCCCCACAAAGTACAACTGAAGATACTGAGCCACTAATTTCCAAGGATTTGGAACCGTATGATTAATATGGCCATTTATTCTCCCAACCTAGCGTAACTCAGAGGAACTATCCCTGAACGTGGTGGTTTCTTCAGCTGTTGATGCTAATTTGATTCCTTTAAGTTCGTGGCAAGTCAAGCCTGGGACTTGAAGCAGAGAGAAAACAATGAGAAGAATCCAGTAAGCCTTGATTCATGGAGAAACTGATAAACCAAACGGGGGAACCTAGTCATTTAATGTGGTAAATGTGGGCTTTATTGTCTTTCCTTGACTGCAAATAGCATACAAGCCTATATTAGAGAAAGAACTTCAGTGTCTTGTGGGAAAACCATTCCTTTCTCCCTACCCATCAAAATAATGTGAAAACACGGACACATCACTGTATTCCGCTTGCTGGTGGAATGAAATCGGTGCAGAACTGAAATTCCTGCAGAACTGAAATTCCTAGTTGTTTGTTACTCTGCGCTGCCTGCATCCTCCATCATTTGTGTGCGTTGTAGAGCTGGAAGAAGGAACCCCTCTCCTCTCCCAACAAATGACTTACTCTGGTATACGTGGAGTTGAACCAAACTGTGGAAATGAGTCCATGCCCCAAAATAGTTATGAGCAGCTATTTCTGACTACAAATCTCGGAATGAAAACCGATTTTTCTACTAAAATTTAACACGGAAATATCGATCCTGGTTGTATACTGACAATATTGAAATGCAAATGTACAAACGTATACATACACTGTATAAATGGAGTGTTGAATTAAATATTTGCAGTTGCTTAAAGGTAAAAAAACACTGAAAAATTTTGATGGTAAAGGCAGCAGGATCTCTATATTTCTATAAGAAGCCATTTTAATATTTTAATTTCTTGTGGTTTATTATGTATTTCTGTTATGAGGTAATAAATTGATTTTTAGGCATTATTTCTAAGAGTGCAGCAAAATACTGCCTTTTAGAAACTCAGGGTTATAATTCTGACCTTTGTGTAAAGTATTTCTATCATTTCCAGTTATGAAAAGGATCTTGGAGGTATCTGTGACAGAGATGGAAGAGAAGTCTCTGAAGGGAGGAACATTAAACATAAACTGAGGCTAATCTTTATTCCTACTGCTCTTAATAAGTTTTCTTTTTTAAGGAAATTCTGTTTTGTGGTAGATCAAAGGTTAAAAGTTAAAAAAATTCTTAAGCATTAGTAATTAGTTTTGGCAAAAAAATTCAAATAGACTTTTTGGTAACGAAATTAAATTAACAATTAAAGTGAGTTGTTTTTTAACAGTTGCCACTCTTCTGAAAGACTGTAGCATGGCATTAGAAGCATGGATAAAGTGGTTCCTTTTGGAAAAAATCATTTCTAACAGGAAGTTCCCAGTGGCGTTCCTGCAAAATTAAAGTTCATGCTTACATGTCCACGTGTGAGGTATTCCCTTGGCTTTAGTGAGCTATTCCTGCAGAGAGCAAAAAATGCGTTCAAGAGGGTGTCTCTGAAGAAGCCTGTCTTCTGTTTAAATCGTGTGTGCTTGTTTTGTCTTACACTTACTTCAGGTTACATTCCTCTACTGTCTGGACGCCTGGGGCGTATTCCCTGAAGATTTGAGCCTGAGGGAAATGTCAGTTGTTTTTTTTTTTTTTGTCGTTGTATATGTGATGTCTGTGGTTTTTTGCTCCTTTGTATTCCTATCACTTTTACAAAATCTGTGGACTATGGGGTGGAGCTCTGTGGTTTTTGGGTTTAGTTGTTTGTTTGCCTTCATTTTTTTTTTTTGTAGTTATGCTTTCAAAAATGTCAGTGTATTTGGCAGAAAAAGTCTGGTTTGCATCATATTTCTGCTCTTGTTGGAAAACAGAAATATGAGTGGCTGGCTGGTTGCCTAGCTCCATTCTCATGTAAACCCCCTTCATCAACTGATTGAGCTTCACTTTAAAAGCCAGCAGGCTTTTGCCTTTCCTATGGCAGGAAAACTTTTTGTGAACCAAACAGCTGTGAGGGTTTTGGAACTTGTAATTTCTAACACATGTCTAAGCTTATTAGTGGCTGGTTTAGCCCCACCTGTTCTGTGGCAGCATGATAATCCTGTTTTACCAGGGGTTTGTTTTCAGTGTTGATCTTATGTACTTTTCTATGCAGTTGTCTTGACCTTTTTTTTTTTTAGATTAAACAAACCAGCCTCTTTACTGTCTGTCCACTTGTAAGACCTTTTCTTTCTCCAGTCATACCAGTAATTCTCCTTTGCTGTTGTTCCTGTTGGGTAAACGAGGACCACTTTGTAAGAGTTCATTACAGTGCTACACCCCAGCTGTGGGCCTTTTCATTGCTTTGTATGATGGTAGCTGCAGTGCCCCATTTCTTCTGGGAAGCCCTCTCTGGAAACACTCTGGTGTTCCTTTTGCTGACATTTCTCACAGCCACACCCTGGAACTCGTGGACTGATCCCAGTGAACTCTGTGAGCTAGAACTATGCGGATTATTTGTTTTATCTGGTACATTCTCATAGAAACAGCACGTCTTCCCTAAAATGTGAATTCCTGAAGTAACGCAAGTCCTTGCTGAAGAACACAGCCTTGCAAATGTGTTAGTTGCAGCAGTTAGTGTTTCTGAAGTGAGGTTATTTCCCAGCTAAAACAGTGGATGGATGATAAAGCAGCTGCACCTAATGATCTTTCTTATCATTAATTACCTTGTAACCTCTAGTCATGGTTGAGTAACCTCATTAAACCGCTTTAATGAGGGGTGTGTTAAGGTCTGCCTGCATAGCCTCAGCTGCTTTTCCTTTTTAAGAATTGCCCTTCTCATCCTGAATTAATGTAAAATTCTCCTTTGTAGTGCATTAGTTCCGTTGCCATTCTGTATGTGGCTTGTTGAAACGACTGTTTTATTCAAGTGGACAAAAATAATAAAATTGACGTCGTTTTTTATATGTAGTTTTAAGGATGGTCCCAAAGAGTGACAGACGTGGGGACAGTTCCTCCTTTTCCGCCGCGGCTCTGTAGGTTTGTTGTGGGTTGGTTCTTTTTATTTGGCGGCGAAGTAACCAGCCGCCGGCGGCGGGGCTGCCTTACCCCCGCGGCCGCCAGCGCCGGGCAGGCTCCGGCCCCGCGGTGTGCTCGGGGGCGAGGCCGGGCGGGGTCTGTGCGGTGGCAGGCCGTGACGGTGCCTCCCGAGCAGAGCGGCTCTCGGCGTCCCTCCGGTACCGACGTTGTAGGTGAGGGGCTGGCGCGTACAGCCGCCCCTGCGCCTTCCTCGGGGGTGGAACGCCAGACCCTGTTTATAGACGGTGTTTTCATTTTACTCGGGCAGGTCTCTAAGTTGTCAGCAAAGGCTGTGTGTGCTTCTGGGCTTAAAGTGGGCTTTTCTGCTTCAGCCTAAGTCAAGTCTCGCTTGGCTTTACTTGAAGATGGTATATTAAGCGTTTGTCTACATATAAAAAGTCAAGGTAAAATAGATACAGCTGTGTTGGACTGTTGTAGTTTGTGTAGGTTTCATTAACGTCGTGTTCTCTTTCAGAGGTTTTTTTTAAACTCAAATGGGTGATGAAAAGGATTCTTGGAAAGTGAAAACTTTAGATGAAATTCTTCAGGAAAAAAAACGAAGGAAGGAGCAAGAGGAGAAGGCAGAGATAAAACGTATGAAAAATGTAAGCTGCCCTTTTGTATACAAGCATTTCTAATAAAACCTGAGGAGCTTGATTTTCTGATGAGAGGGCTTCTTGCCCTCTCAGTGAAATTCCTCTTATTCCTCTGTGCTCTTATGCATGTTTTGTGTGTGATCAGTGATTCTAAAGCTTGACAAAACTACGATGCTTTGCTAGGGTCTTACTGGATTTACGTTGTATTCTGTGCTTTGTTTCATAGTTATTCGTTAGAAAAGGTAAAGAAATTGGTGTGATTAACTGGAAGCTGCGGTTCAAGTAATTAAAAGATTTTATCGAAGAATGGGTTTAAATAATTGTTCTTGAATAAATTTCTGTTTCTATTTGGGGTTGTATAACTTTGTAAAAAATAAAGGGTTTTTTTTTAAAAAAAAACCCTGCAATAGTTAATAGAATCCCTCTTAATGATTTCTTAATTTTTTCTACATTAAATTTACAGAAGTTCAGCTATAATTGCAATCAAACTGCTTTTGGCTGCTTACAGCTATGAAAGCTCTGGTTCATAAATTAGTGCACTGGTGTGACCTGTTGAAGAGGGCTTTTGAGCCAGGAATGGAAGAGTTCAGTACTATTTAAATTTATTTATTTCACTACATAAATATTAATTGCATTTCGGTTTTGCCCTTTCTTGTGTTTCTATCACAGTCAGATGATAGGGATTCAAAGCGGGATTCTCTTGAAGAGGGGGAGTTGAGAGATCATCGCATGGAAATAACAATCAGAAATTCACCTTACAGGAGGGAAGACTCTATGGAAGACAGGTAAGAGTAAGAGAATAAGAGAATAACCTTGTTGCTTTAGGAAGAGTTACTGAAATTAACCTTTAAAAGTACTGAGAAGAGGGTTTAAAAATACCTGAAGGGGAAAAGTTTAACTTCTTTGGCATGCAGATGTGCCATCTCCTGTTTGTAGAACATGCCAGGGTATCTTTTTAAAGTACTGATTAAGGCTTGACCGTGCTCCCATTTTGACTCCTACCTAGTAGTAAAATATTTTACTCAAGATGTAGTTCCTGCAGGCCTGCTGAGTTCTCTTCAGTGCTTAATTCATCTTTAGTTTGCTTGTTTATTAAAAGTGCACATAGAATTATTGCTTAGCTTCTCATCTGTGTGACTGGTTTTCTGTAATGTACCGTTAATGCCTTGGTTCTGAGGTGTTATGGAAATGAATTTTAATATTAATAAAATAGGAAAAAAATATATTCTTTTCAAAATGAAGAGGAAATAACACACGGCCTGATTGATGGTACATGTAACCTTCCTGAGTTTATTAATTTGTCTTGTATTTTAGAGGAGAAGAAGATGATTCCTTGGCTATAAAACCACCGCAGCAAATGTCACGGAAAGAAAAAACCCATCATAGAAAAGATGAGAAGAGGAAAGAGAAGCGTAGACATCGTAGTCATTCAGCAGAAGGTTGTTGTTGCTACATTTGGATAATGTTTGTGGTAGCTTCCCAAGGTGAAGCTGAACAGGCACTGTGTAGAGAGTAAATAACAGTCACTACAAACTAAAGGAAACATGTCAGGTGGATAAGGGAAAGGAATTTAAACTTGTATTATTTGTTTGATTATGTTTAATACCCTTATGGGAATGACAGGGGTTTATGTGTGTTTGAGAGGCCAGTAATCGCCTTGGGACAGGGACGTGGAGTCTGCTTTTACTGTTGAAGTCTGTTAAGATTCTGGCTTCACTGAGTGAGTACCTGACTGTAAAGGAAAAAAAAAAACCCTTTCTGGAAACATTCGTGTTGTATTCCCATTACTAACAGCCTTTTTCTGGTTTTAATGCGTTTGTGCAAGATCTTGTAATCTTTTAATTTTTGAGATCAGGATTTTTCCATTAAGAAAATGACAGAGAATATGAAAATAGGTTACCTTAAGTATCATCCTTTCTGGTTTTGCTTTTTAAAAAATAGGAGTGCTAAACATTTTGAATAGTAACACTCCAAAATTAATTTTTGTTTGTTTAGGGAAACATGCCAGAGTGAAAGAGAAAGAACGGGAACATGAGCGTAGGAAGAGACATAGAGAAGAGCAGGATAAAGCCCGTCGTGAATGGGAAAGACAGAAACGGAGAGAAATGGCAAGGGAGCATTCCAGGAGGGAGAGGTACATCCATCCCTCCCTCCCTCCCTCCCCTGTGACAAACCAGCAGAGAGATGAACAGCTTCCTCTTCTAAATCGATCTCTAACCTTTCATTGCTCTGAAATGACAAACAAGTTCAGAGCAAAAACTTGTAAGGTCTGATGCCAGTGCCAAGTTCCTGTGAATGTGTTGTCTAATGAAAATACGTTCTTGACTCTAATTATCTTTGTAAGTGGCTTCATTACAACAGTTACTTCTAGGTGAATTCATTGCCAGTGTTTTACTGTAATGGAAAAAAACCCTGCAAACCAGATTGACATAGTATCAGGGGATTTATTAACTGAACTTCATTTCTGTTTAAATCCTGGTAAGGGTGCAGAAGCTCGTGTGTTTTAGAGCTCATGGTCTTTGCCTCTGAAATGCTGTTTGTAAAGGATCAGCCGAAAAGCTCCTTCTGTTTTTGACTGATGCTCAATTGGTGGCCTTGTTGCAGTGAAACTGAAATAGCCCTGTAGTTTGTTACGGCAAAACAACTTTCCTGTATATCATAAACTGAATTTGTACTGAACTGTAATGTAACAAAAAATACTTATTTTCTAGAGATCGTTTGGAGCAACTGGAGCGAGAACGAGAGAGAAAAATCCGAGAGCAGCAAAAAGAACAAAGGGAGCAAAAAGAACGAGAAAGGCGAGCTGAAGAAAGACGTAAGGAACGGGAAGCCAGAAGAGAAGGTAGCTATCTCTGTATAAATGTTTTTAGGCTTACTGTCTGCTGGCATAATGGTGGAATAGAGGTATAGAAAGCATTTTCTTACTTAGTTTAATGGCAGGATTTAAAAAAAAATTAAAATGTGGGGGGGCCTTCTGTGTGGGAGGGGAAAAATAATCTTAAATTCTACATGGGGAAAGAAAACAATGTCATATGCCTTAAATATCATGGCATATTGATTAGGCAGTGAGTCTTTCTTTGCCTCTCTCCATTAGTCTGCTTTCCTATAGAAACAAGATTTATGTAATTGATGTTGTCTGCGTGCGTGTGTGTGTGTGTATCCGTCACAATCCCAGTCGCTTCTGAACTCTTTGGCTGAGTCTAACCCAATTTGGTAGAGATTGAAGTCTCAAAATTAAGTGTTTTAAGTATTTGGGGAAATAAATGGCAAAGGGAGGAGAGAGAGAGATCATGTAAGTACTCCAACTGTGAAAAAGGCTGTAGTGGTTTCAAGTGGAAAAAACGTGATAACCGAGCAATTTTGGTTAGCTTCTACACACAAACCCTCACCTTGCATAGCGTATCAGGTACCTGCAGTCTCAGTTCAGGTCACTTCTGGTTAAAGGATCTCTGTCTTAGCTTTCAGAGGTAAAAATTAGAGCCCGTTCCTGTGACAGAGCTTGTTCAAGAGTAGCAGAAGCAGCCAAATATATATATATATTGCTGTTCTCTCCAGTTCGGCTCATACCGAACAGCTCCTTTTTGTGCTTGGTATTTAAGCTGGTATTGCTCAATCTAGCTAGCCTTTCGTTTTAGCTATTTTTATTGCTCTAAATGTTCTGTCAGCTCCTTCTAAACCTTAGCTGGTTTTATTCTTTTATGTATCTTCCTGGTCTGTCCACTTCTCTCTGGCATTAACGCCTTAGTTTCAGGGTGTTACTCTGTAGTATACAGGGTATCTTGTTTCTGATTCCCAAGTATGGCAGCACCTTTCTCGAAGTAGCACAAACCCATATTTTACTGTGAATGAGGTAAATCGTCCTTTATTCTCCTAGATACAGTTAGGTCCCACTTCTGCTCCTTCCTGTTACCCTTTAGTTTCTAAGAACAAACGAAAAGTACACAAAACAGGTGGTTGTGGCAGACAGAAGTATCCTAATTAGGGCAGGGAGATGTAACAATTTCTTCCGCTTTTGTTTTCACTAGTTTCTGCACACCATAGAACAGTGAGGGAAGAATATGGAGACAAAGTAAAAATGAGACCCTGGAGTCGCAGCCCATTACGACAGCAGAGAGACAAGGTTGAGCAAGGAGATAGCAGGAAACCAGGTAGCGTTTGCCACTTTATAATGTCTTTGCCTGGGGGCTAGGAGGAGCTGTTCTTGGGTAGTGTTTAATTTTTAGCAGTCATTATAAATCCCTGGTACTCTGTCAAAAGTATTGTCCACTTCAGCCATGGTGGCATAAATCTGGAATATTCTTGACTATGTACATGTGTACTGTTTTCTAAAAGCAATGCTGGTTTTGCAGGTAATTGTGCAAGTGACAAATGGATTGAATCTTTCCTTTTTAGTAGTAGGAGGAGTAGTTTGCAAAGTAAGTTACTTCATTCAATGATGAACGAAGCAGCTGACTGAATTTTAAAAATTTTGTAGTTCAATTCCCTTGCACACTAAAAAGGGATTGTTTACGCTATCTCCGGTTGGATTTGCTGTTAGGAGCTAAGCTACCTTAAAAAAAATTACCTTACAGGGATCAATATAGTTTAAGCGTCACTGATATTGTCATCTTGTAGAAGAAGATAAATGGTAACAGCAGTATTTTGGTTAGATGGTGGATTTTGTTTGCTAAGGCAGGAAGTGGTCCTTCCGTGCCTAGAAGGCCCCAAGAGTGAGTAGAGAACTTGCACAATTGACATAAAAGTGTCTTTGGTTACAAAAGAAAAGCTCCGTGTCTGCCTTGTTAACGTGTGTAGCTGTAAAAATAAGCGTAACTATTTCAAGTCGGGTGATTGCAGAGTGTAACGGGCTGGAGGTCCGGGTGGAGGCAGGCAGGAGGTCCGCTGGAGCTGCTGCCTAGTTGATCGACACTTACTCACAGGTGCTATTTCACAGTGGTCCAGAGGACTGCAGTGAGCACTGGTGGGGAACGCTGTATGTACACACATTAGTGAGACTGTGTTGTGGTGATACTTGTTGCCATGTTATTTTTCTTTTTAATTTTTATTTTTTTAATTAATCTCAGAGGTGCTTAGGCATATATCATGTTTCAAAAACAAAAGGTCAGCATTCCATGGTTCTGGCTGTTGATCCTGCACCACTGCAATTCAGAAAAGCTGTTTGTCTTTTGAGCAGAATGTGTAATTTTTATTTTTTTTTTTTAGTGCTCTGTATGTCCACTACAGAATGTTCAGCACCAATTTAATGGCCAGAGAAAGTAAAGTGGTTATTTGGGTATTCAGAGTCTTGTAAGTAAATTGATACTCAGTCAACATCCTGTTTTTAATTTTCATGGTCTCATCAGTAAAAGAAGAGAAACCAGAAGAGAGGGACCCTCTTTCAGACTTGCAAGACATCAGTGACAGTGAGAGAAAAACCAGCTCAGCAGAGTCTTCATCAGGTAATTAAGTGCAGTTTATTAAATATAATTAATTATATGGTTGTCTGTTGAGGAGACACTTGTTGGAGTGTGTGCCTACTTAGTTATGTGTCTGATTATTGCTGAGCAGAATCTGGATCGGGCTCAGAAGAAGAGGAGGAAGAGTCTAGCAGTGAAGGTTCTGAGGAAGAGGGAGAGGAAGAAGAGGAGGAAGAGGAGACAGGAAGCAATTCTGAGGAAGTGTCTGAGCAGTCAGCTGGTGAGTAACATAAAGCAGATCCTAAAACGGTGTGTTATGATTTTCTTTGTTTCTCATTGTGTATTGTTTCATTTGAACATTTTCCTTTTCTCTTAGTCTAGGATAGGCTGAGACCTCACAGGTCAAGATAACTAAAAAGAAAAAAAACAAGTACAAGTCATATTCTATCCTTTTATATAGAGGTAATACCAATTATTCATCTAAGAAGTCAGATTAGAAAACTGAAAAGCCTTTTTCGTCTTCCTAAATGGTGTAAGGCTAACAGTTTAAGTACTTTTGTAACATAACATATTCCGTAGAGAAAAATTCTGCACTTATTTGGGGGGTGGTGAAATACAAATATGTCTGTCATTTTGAATTACTTCCAGTTGCAAATTTCAGGTCTTTTTTTTTTTTTTTCCATGCCAGTACAAGCGAATGAACATAATAAAAAAGGTTTAGTAAAAATGTCGAAGCCACTCTTGTAATTAAGTAGTAAAGAAAAGGCACAAAAGCATGCTCTGATGGTTGGGTATTTTTCTTTAAAATCAATTACAGTTAATAAGCAAATATTCATAAGTTTCTTGACTTAATTTGTTCACCGGCCCTCATCCCTGAATTCCCAGATAATTGGTAAGAACTGTATTCCCCCTTGGAAGCTGAAAGGTGCAGGTTTTATTGAGTTAGGGGAAGCATTTGCTTTCCAAGTGAAACAGAAGAGGTCACTAACTGGATAGCGACCTCACTCACGAGGCACTAACAAGGTCACTAATATTCAAGAAGGCCTGGAGAGTTAGAAAAGCATTTCACTAGCATCTGCCTTGCAGGGAACTACAGAAGTGTTGAGTTTATTCAGTTGAACTTGATTCTGTTTTGCAGAAGAGGTGAGCGAAGAGGAAATGAGTGAAGAGGAGGAACGGGAGAATGGAAACCACATCCCAGTTGGTACAATGCAAATAATGAATATTTAAAGAAGTGTTTGGCTGAATTTTTTGCAGCCAAATGAATCTATTTCTATAAATATTTAAGAATATTTTAAATGTATTTCTTGCTGCAGTTTTGCCATCATTCTGAAGCATTGTATATTTGGCATTTTGGGGCCATTCTCATATCAGAATCAGAAATTCCTTGAGATCTGTTCCAAGGTCTGTGTTTAGAGGAAATCAGGTCCTGGTCTAACGAGCTAATGCTGCTTTCCTTTTCATTTTGGGTCTCTTGTCCTGTCCTCTCATCAAAAAAGCTTTGCGATCAGAATGAGATCTACTGGGTCAATTTTCTCTTTCATTCTGTTAGCGTAGAGATTTCTTTCTCTGACGTGCTGTATTTAATGCTGGAAATTGTACGTGACTGTAAACGAGTTGTTGAAAGCATCAGCTCTGCAGAGAGGAGACGTCAGGCTTCTCACTGATCTTTATTGCTACAGTAACTGAAGCTGCACATGTATCCCGTGTGCAGTGATCTGTGTTTCACTGCCCTTATTTCTCTAAAGCTGAACTTAATTGTCCCAGACAGCTCCCTCTTTCCATCACTGATTCTGACTTTTAAAGTTACAGAGTCGAGGTTTGACCGGGATTCAGCGGGAAGCGAAGTGGAAGAGGAGGAAGTAGGGGAGGGCACCCCTCATTCCAACGCCATGACAGAAGGAGACTATATCCCTGACTCGCCAGCTTCCTCCCCCATTGAACTGAAACAGGAGCTTCCAAAGTATCTCCCTGCGCTCCAGGTAGAGAATCGCTGAACAGATGCTGGAGAATATCACGGGCAAATGGATTTCTCTGGCTGCTTTGTTCACATTATAAAGATATATTTGTACACTGGATCGTTTTATGGGCAGAGTATGCCTTCTGACTCAACATCACAAAATACACGTTTCTGTGTGAAATATTGCTGTCTTTTTTTTTTTTTTTGATCAGGAAAATACTTGGATGGAGCAAAAAACCAGATACTTGTGAGAGAAGGGTTCCAGTAACATGAATAGAAACTAATGGGTGGTTATTCTTTCTGTAGCTGACAGCAAAGTGTAGAAATATGATGTGAAAGCATATTTATATTAACTAAACTATGTGAAAAGCTATCGGTCTGAGGTGTTGAGTTGCTGCCTTTGCCGTTGTGGCAGAAATTTCAGTATTCTGAGCAAAAGTAATGAGTGAAGACTTAATGAAATTTAGTTAATCTACTAAAACACATACTCTGTTCAGGATTCCTTTAGAGAGCCGAGTAAAAATAAACCCCAAAGATTGATTTCTCACAAGGTGTAGCCGTGCTGTTGAACTCTGTTGGTAAATTTTAACTATTCTTGTGAAGTTGCTGAAGTTTGCTGTATGTCATCTTAAAAAAACCCAAACAAAACCCTTCCTCAGATGTTGGAGGAGTAAACATTGTCCATCTGTTTGGTTTTTTTTTTCAGGGATGTCGTAGCGTGGAGGAATTTCAGTGTTTGAACAGGATTGAAGAAGGAACATACGGTGTAGTGTACAGAGCAAAAGACAAGAAGACTGGTTAGTATAATTAATAATATAAATAATGTTAATATATATAAATAAACCAGTTATTACCTTCATGGTATTTAGGGCTGCAGTTGCATGGAAATTACGGTCCTGCACTTTTGATTGATAAACAAAATCTGTCTAAAATACTTTCTCAAGAATAATTATGCTTTTTAATAGGGTGTGGACTCTGACCTAAGGGCTTCACTTGCAGCTCTTCCAGTTCAGAAGTAATCTCTGTTGGCCACAGTGGTGTAGAACAATTAACACAATTTCAGGTTCTGGCTCGAAAGGCAGTTTACTTCTGGCTTGATGTAGATTGTTACCAGGTTGGAAGTTTTCAAATTTTATTCTCAGCATTCCACCAGGTGTCACTGTGAGTGCAGCGACCCAGCAGGGAATTCATAAAAGCAGAGGTGGGTGTGCAGTGAGTGTGTACCGCAGTATTTTGTTGTAGAAAGAAATTTCACTCTTTTCAGCTTTAAAGCTCCCTCTCAAAAACCCAATTCTTGTGTATATAAGCGGATTTATATATTTAAAAGTCAGTCTCTGTTTATCTGGTTTGTAATGGCAAGTGTCTTGAAGAAATTACTGCATTTCCTATGAAAGGTGCAAGAGCCAACCATCCAGTCATTTATATGTTCCTCTTCCACGGTGATTTCCTCAAGTGAAAGAAATATTTGCTTTGATAGTTGAACAAAAATACTGGTATTAGTACAGCACTACTTTTCCTGGAAAAAGATAATGCACAGCAGGATACGATCTGCTCTTCTGGCCTGGGTTTGCCTGTAGTGTGCCATCACTGGTGACATGGTACTTTCTATCAAGCTGGGCATTTACAAGGGGAATTGTGGCACAGTAAATGAAATACCTGCAGTTTTAAATAAAATTGGCAGATAGTTCTTTTCACAAGCTCTCTTCACTATGTTACAAAGCAGACCTGGACAGAAATTAGGGTTATTCTCAGGTTCCAACTAACAAGCTGTGATGTTGGTGACAGGTTTGAATTCAGGATGCCTCGGTTCCGCTGTTTATTTTGGAATATTACGATCATTTGGGGAGTAGAAGCATACAGCTGGCGTTGTGGTTTCTCTGACTGCACTTATTTTCTGGACAACTACCATGAGCTCGCTTTTCTCTCCCTTTTCTGTCTTGAGGTCTGCTCTGAGACTGACGTAACTTATTTTCCACAATATCATGCTAAACCCCGATGTATTTAAATAATACACTTCGGTATTGTTTTGAGTAGCACCTTGGTTTCAAGTTGGGCCTTTAAACAGAGGGGAAACTGCATTTCTGTCTGCTGTCTTATCTTCCTAACTTATGGTGAGGAGTTTAGAGGTAAATACACTTTTTCCTTATTTTCTTTCCCAGTGAGTTATACTAGAATACACTAAAATCCATGATGCAGCTTTTGGACTGTCGTTTTGGATTTCTTCTTAAACTTGGGAATCTTTTGGTGGTGGGTTTTTTTACTTTCCTAATGTGAGACTGATTCTGCTTCTTGGTCCAACATCATGTCTCGAGTAACGGTTTCATTCAAACAAAATAAATCAGTGCCAGAACACTGGGGGACCTCTTAATGTGTATTTTATTAGCTGTCTGATGGGGAAATCCATGTTAATAATTCTGGTTTGTCTGCAGATGAAATTGTGGCTCTGAAGCGGCTGAAAATGGAAAAGGAAAAGGAAGGCTTTCCCATTACTTCTCTGAGAGAAATAAATACTATTCTGAAAGCACAACATCCAAACATTGTCACTGTCAGAGTAAGGCCACAATCTTCTATTTCAAAAGTATTTTTGTTCTTGAAATATTCCCTCTTGGCTTTTAAAATGCCTTATAAAAACGTTAGCATTTGTAGCAGAGATTGTTTCTGTAAACAGTTGTATACAACCCACAAACTATATAGACATTACTTGTCTCTGCATAATCTGATTTTCTCCAAAAATGAGCTGGGGGGTTTTTCATAGAAAGATGTGTTTTCCGTGGATTTTACCAATGGCAGATTCCATTTATCCTCTTGCCAGTAAATTTCTAAATTAATTTCTGCGTGCTTTTTAAATACTGTGTGCTTGTTGTTAATTTGTTTCTGTGTTTTAGGAGATCGTTGTTGGCAGTAATATGGATAAAATCTATATTGTAATGAACTACGTGGAACACGATCTCAAGAGTCTGATGGAAACAATGAAACAACCGTTTCTACCAGGTACTGTTTGCTGCAGTCTCCTGAAATTCTCAAAACTGGCCAAGACAAACCTCAGTGTCTTTGGGCTGTGCTGACATCAGCGAACTGGCTTTGTACGGTGACGGGTATTGCCTTGGAATGTCCTATGAGTGTTCTTTGGAACAGGGACTTCACTGCTTGTTCTCTTGGGTCTGATTTTGTCGATTTTTAGTTGATAGGATCATAGGCTGGGAGTGCTGCTATTCGTAGTGATATTTGGCTGAGGTGAGTGGAGGTTCAGATCTGAAATCAGGGAGTTTCCCCTGTGCTAAACCAGAAAACAAACACTGGGTTTTGATTTTGGCCACTTCCAATGGTTTTGAGGCATTGATTTCTGAGCATTATTTGCACGCACTCCAGCTATCCAACTTAATTTTTTCTTTATTGGCAGCTCTGTGGGTTTATCTGCTCTTGTTCTGGGACGTATTTTTATGGTGCAGTCTATACTGTGCTTTTAACTTGAAATTGCTTTTTTTCCCTGCCTCCTTCCCTCTTCTCCAGACCAAAAAAAAAAAAAAAAAAAAAAAAGAAGTGAAAACCTTGATGATTCAGTTACTGCGAGGAGTCAAGCATCTTCACGACAACTGGATACTTCACCGAGACTTGAAAACTTCCAACCTGTTGCTCAGTCATTCAGGCATTTTAAAAGTAAGAATTACATAAAATATACCACACTTATGAAAAGGCTCATTTTGCAGAATTACGCTGCATTTTGGCTACATCAAGAGCTGGATAGAATGTTTTGCATTAATCTGTAAGAGGTACGAGGTGTGGCTTGCAAAACAGAGTTACAAGAGAGTAACTTTAGTAGTAAAGAGACTGCCTTGCCGCAGGGGTAGGATTGATGCTAGAATGTGACAGATAAGCATGTTCTAGTGAACACCAAATTCTTTATATTGAAGATTTTGGTTGGAAGTCTGACTGGTGGTCTCTCCCTGACGATGCAGCGGTGCCGTATGCGTGACAATGTCATTTACTTTTTCTCTGTCAGCATCCTAGTGTTTGAACTGGGGTTGCTTTTTCAACTTGAGAGATTGTGAGGCTTAATAAAGAATGTAGATGTCCCCAGTAGTGCTGAACTGTACTGGCGGGGATGGAGATTCTCTTTAACAAAGTCTTTTAAAGTTGCACACTTTAAAAACTTACGTAACCTTTCACTGACTTAACAAAAACCAAGAGAAAAGTAGTATTAAAATCAGATGAGAACATTTAAATAATAAATAATAAGGTCAGATAAGAACATTTTAAATTTTTACTTCTAAATTTTAGATGCCAGTTGTATAATTGTCATTATTTACGTGTTACAGCTGTTAGTGTTGTTAAAGCCTTTCCCTTTCTCAGGGAAACTGGACTTTGAAATTTTTTTGTTCTTGCTTGTAAAGTTGCAGTCAGCTTCTGATGTTTGGTTTTGTTTTCCCCCTGCCACGTAAGCTCTCTGTCAAGGTGATCAACAACAGGAACTCTTGGCCTCAGGAAGGGAAACGCGTTTTTTTTCCTTCAGAGGAAAAAGTCAAGGCCCATGAGAAACGGTGTATTCTGTGGCTGTTTTTGAAGGCTGGGAGCCATGCAATAGCCAACGTGGCCAACGCATACACAGTGAACAGTGTGGTCAGTGTTGGAAATAGTGCTGATTACCAGTTTTCATTTAGGTTGGAGATTTTGGACTAGCCCGAGAATATGGGTCTCCGCTGAAGCCTTACACACCGGTGGTTGTGACGCTTTGGTACAGGGCTCCAGAGCTGTTGCTTGGAGCTAAGGTATGTTTCTCTTTGTTCCTCCAGCTGCTAGAGGAATGACTCTTCAGACTAACTTTATTTTAGAATTTCTGAACAAAGTATGAGTGTGCTTGATTCTTTATATTGATTTAGAGGTGGAAATTCTGAATTTTTGGTATTATTGTTTCCTAATAACACAGCTAAAAAGGTTCCATCTTCCACAGACAGAAGGTGGGTGGGTGACAGGTTGGGGTTTTTCACCCTTCGAATGCTGATGTGCTGCTGAACTTCTCAGGGATTGGTGCAAACTGTCATTGTCATCTTAGCAGCTGAATTGTTTGGGTTTTTTTAACCTTTGTCTAAAATTTGTGACACCTGAGAGCAGAACAAGGTGCTGGCAGCATTCCCCACTGATGACCTGTTTCACAACTGAAATCTGGATGAAATCAGTAGGGTTCTGTAGGGCTTCAGTGACAAGAGCCATGCCAGAAAAAAATGCTGCACTACCACCAAAAAAAAAAGGGTTCAAATGTAAAAGAAGCCCTGTGCTACCTTTCAAAGCTGTTTTCATAACAGGAGAAATGTCTCCATTTAAGAGAAGAGGCAGGTTTTGGGCCCATAACCTGAGACTGCTCTTGTGGCAAAATAAGGGCCAAGGATCAGTGGGAAAGAGGATGAGTTCAAATGCTTTGTGCGTTGTGATGGACCGTGTGAGCGAAAAAGGCAGGCAGCATTGTGGAGACTTGCCCGTTTCATCCTGAGCTATTTGTGTATATGGGTATTTCATAAGTTAAAGTAAACTTTTAAAGAAATACAGACGAGACCTGTGCCTTGGGTTCGTAGGATTGCATCTGTTCTGTTCAGAGTGGAAGAATCCTAAAAAAAAAAAAAATCCAACACCGAACAACCCCAAATAAAACCCTAAACTAAAACAACTACCCACCTCACCCCCCAGAAAAACCCAACTCACTGATTTTACAAGGTACAATATGTTCCTTCTTTTCAGGAATATTCGACGGCGATAGACATGTGGTCAGTAGGGTGCATATTTGGAGAGCTGTTAACGCAGAAACCGCTGTTCCCAGGGAAGTCAGAAATCGACCAGATTAACAAAGTTTTTAAGGTAAGTTGACTGGGTTTAGGGACCAGTACCTTAAGAGTAGTAAGAAATGAAAAGCACTTGTTTCTCTTTGACAGAGATTCGACCTTAATGAAAGGCTCATTGCTCTGATTCTTGTTTTACAATATTTACAGTAGGCAAAGACCAAGATCTGTGTTTTGTCTGTGGGGATACTCACCAACTCCTCTAGCTGCATCTGAATAAGTAGAAGGGTTGCACTTTAGAATGACTTTGTTAAGGAGATGCTTTAATTTACAGGATCTGGGTACTCCCAGTGAAAAGATCTGGCCTGGTTACAACGAGCTGCCAGCAGTAAAGAAGATGACATTCACAGAATATCCCTACAACAACCTACGCAAGAGATTTGGAGCGCTGCTCTCTGACCAGGGCTTTGATCTGATGAACAAGTAAGTGCCAGGTTCCGGGGTGTCCTTGGCAGGAGGTGTTCACGTGCTGGGGCAGTGGGGGAGCACGGTGTTGCCGTGCATTTAACCTTGCCAGAACGTGCGGATGCATTTGCAGTTTGTCTGAGATTCCTTGCAACACTTTTTTCCCACTGTCTCTCAACGTGAGCATGTACCATGCTCTTAACCTCTGCTGGTAAACCTCAGTCCAAGATTGTTCTTGCACACCTATAGCCTAGAAGAACAGAAAAATGTTTTAGTAGTAGTTTTAGCTCATGGATGTCATGTTTAATTATGTGGTGAGTTAGTTATCACGCACTCTGCTGGGTTCTGTTAATTAAATTACAATTGAAAAAAGGGCAACAGGCAGTATATTCTAGAGATCATATTAAAGAATTAGGAAAATAGCAATCAAAAACTAGATTTTTGAGGTTCAGGAGTTCTGTCACATCTGATCTGGCAGTTCTTTAACTACTGGTGCGTTCTGATTGCATTCAGGTTCCTTTTTCTTTAGAAAGTTGACAATGGCTTGAGAGGTTTTTGGTCCCTCTCCCTCCCCTAATAGACCCTTTAAATTTCATTACATGAAGTAGTGGAAATGATTGAGTTTCAGATTTTACTTAAAATTTGTCTCTATTAAAAAGAAAAAAAGAAAAAGACTCTTATTTTAAAAAGTGGGCTTTTCGGTCTTTCCAGTTTTTAAGAATTATGCTGCTCCAGGTCTTAGAATGAGTTGTGAGTAATTTATTGGAAGTTAGATAACCTTTCAGAAGGTGCAAGGCAACTTGTCTTAATGAAGATAGATATCACATCAGTGTCATCTACCTCGTAATTGCTTTGGTTGTGACAGGACTATGTCTTCGTTATATTCATGGGTAAGAAGGACAACGTTAAAGTATTCCTGTGGGGCTGGAACTCGCACTTAAGTCAGTGGAACTCATCACACGTGCAAATCTTGGATATAGAAGTGTTTACGTAGGGCCAGGCACTGGCAGGGTGAATAGCACAGTGAAGCATGTTTCTGTATTGCTAAAGGTGCAAAATAACCACAGGCTGTAGAGTTCAGTTACACTATATGACAGTATTTTGTGGTGTATCAATATAATCTCAGTTGTCTTCTCCAAAAAACCAAAGCAGCATGGTAAAACATTTTAGCTGAACCATCCTGGATTCTTTTTGAGCTGTAGCTGAGCACCCATAGATTCTGAGGTGTCTAACCATTTATACCTCTGTAAACAGATCCCTACAAATCTACTTTTGATGGGTAGTTCCAACTGCTGTTCGATTAATTACAGCTTCGTGGAAGAAAGTATGCTTTTAAAATCAGTCAGCTATGTTAGATTGCGCCAGCAATCAAATCCGTTAATAGAATTCTGTGTTGAAAATCAGAAAATTCTACATCGTGTTTCCGAAGAACTTACAATTTTGGGGACTAAATTTTTTTTTTTTTTTTCCTGCCCCTCTGTCTCTCTTCTTCCCTATCTTGTCATCTTCCTGAATTCTTCTCAGCTTTTTGACGTACTACCCAGCCAGAAGAATTACTGCCGAAGATGGTTTGAAGCACGAGTATTTCCGAGAGACTCCCCTTCCTATTGACCCCTCCATGTTTCCCACCTGGCCAGCAAAAAGCGAACAACAGAGAGTAAAACGTGGCACCAGCCCCCGACCGCCGGAGGGAGGCCTCGGGTACAGTCAGTTGGTAAGTGCAGCAGGAGCAGGCTGATGGCCTCGCACAGGTCCAAATCCTCACTCTGGAAAAGTTCACGGGGGCTGCATTTTGTTCATCTTCTTGGGCTCCTGGCACTTACTTGGGTGAAAAAGCCACTACCGAAGTCCTGCTTTGCTTCTGTTCCTTTTCAAAGGGCAGGTCCCATTACTGTTGTATTCACAGAAATCGTTTTTTCTGTACATAATCCGAGGGGAAAAAAAATATGCCCGGTTTTATCACAGGGCAGAAGGTTTTCTTCTTTTGAAAGTGTACATTGTTTAACACTTTCAACTAAGCTTTCAAAGCTGAGAATTTCTTTTTGAAAAAAAAAAAAAATGTGTCTTGTGGATAGAAACAGTCTCCTGTCTCCAATATTTGGAGAAGAATTAAGAAAAGGCGAGGCTGATGTTCTTTCTGTCTGGGGACTGTGCTGCCCATTTTGAGAAAAGCTGGCTGAGGAAGATGCCCTTGGAAGTAGGGCACTGCAGTGCCTTAATTATGTCAACTTTTTATTACATCCGTTACTGTTTATTACATAGACTCTTTATAACATCCGTGTCTCAGCGTGGATGAAGGGGCACTCTGCAGTTATCCTGCCCAGTTTAAGATGAAGTAGCCTTAAAATTTTATTTAACCTTGATTTTTCAGGGTCTAAAAATTGACGTGGAGTGTATGCAGAGTCTTTCATCAGATGTTAAGTTGAACTACACTTACACTGTGTGTTCACAGATTTTTTTTTTTTTTCCCATCTTTCACATGTGCAGTCAAAAGTAGGTATAGAATCAGAGGAATACACTTGAGATGCCCATAGAAAAGAGAACTGCTGAAGTAGCAATGTTTAAACATCAGGAATAACACTCTGCATTGTCTTTAGGTATGATGCCACTAAATCAAACATTTTCTTGCGCATCTCCTAGAAATAACTTTATTTTTTTGTTGTTTAGCTTTTTGTGTTGGAGAGGTAAATACACCTGCACAGACACTGATAAATGAATTGTGATTGTTTTTTACAGGGTGATGATGATCTGAAAGACACGGGTTTTCATCTGACCACCACAAATCAAGGAGCATCTGCTGCAGGACCTGGTTTCAGCCTCAAGTTTTAAACTCGATGTGAAAGAGGGGAGGAAAAAAAAACCACAACCAAACCACAAAACTGTTCATGTGAGTGGATTTCTGAGTGCCCCAGTTCTGTTCTTCACATCAGGGAGACTAGATGTTTTTCACAGGGAAAAAGTCAGATGGCATCACAGATTCAAAGGCCCCTGCTGGGTGTGGAGTATAACTACTGCTGCATTCCATTAGAGGACTGGAATTAACCTGAAACGCCAAGGATCGTTACAAAATTTGACAAAGGAAAACTTGAAGTACAATCCTGGAACAGTTTCTGCTTTATTTTTAGTTTCTTTTTTTTTTTTTCCACTGGGTTTGTTTTGGTTTTGTTTTTTTTCCTTGTAAATTTGTAGAATTAAAATACATTTTTAATTGTTTAACAGTGTGAAGGATTTTGTTTCTTCACATGCAGCAAACTTTGATGTTGGTCGCATTAAGTCTTCTAGAGTGGAAACTTCCCCCCCCCCGCTGCCCCCATGTCTGTGCTGACATTATTACAGCATATTGTCAGCCTGGGCAAGCATCTTTTTTTAAAAAAAAAAAAGTAAATTGTATGTGTCTGAATATAGTTAGGGCAAAAACCCAACAGTTCTGAGGTTTCTTTCCTGTTGTGTGCCTTGGAATGAGCCAGGCTGGGTTGGTCTCAATATTTTTTGGGTGCACTGCTGAGCTGAACACTGCTGTGTTGTATACATGTATTTACAATGGCACTGGTGCAAAAGTATTGTTTTATAAATCAAAAAGATTTAATATGGAGACTTGAAACTTTCTTTTCTATATGAAGTTCTTTTAAAATATGCCATTTTTTCATAAAAAGAGCAGCTTTAGCTTTCCTGATTGTCTAATGCCATATTCCAGTCCTTTCTCACAAGGTGGAAGACCAGTGGAGCCATGCTGGAATAGCCCAGCCTTTGAGTCTCAGCTGTAACACTGTCATTGTTTTCTGGAAACGGGAAGATTTGGAAAATTCTGGGGTGTTCAGGCAGTCCAAACTGGGCACCAGGCCAGTAAAAGGATTAATTTAAATGATAAACTTTCTATCCCTTTCAGGACACGTTAAAAGAGTTTTCTGGGTAAACGGCCTTGGAACTGGAATTTGCACATACTGGAATTGTGGTAAATTTTGAAACCAGTAGGATGTTGTTTTTTTCTGTGGAGGAATGCAGAACTATTTACTCTTTAGGCCTTCTGCTGAAGGAGAAACAGTTCTATTACTAGTTTTAACTGATGCAGGATTCCTCACAGGTGGAGATCAACAACCTGCTGAAAACTTTTTTTTTTTTTTGCGACATCCCACAGAGTACAGGAAAGGAGAACCATTTTGCCATGGCCTGTGTGAAGCTCTAAAGGATTAGAACATGACTCTGTGTTGTCTTTCACGCTGGGCCATGCATCTTGCACCCTGTGACATTTCTTTCCTGGCTTCCTTGGCAGCGTTGCAGCCATCACTGGAAGATCCATGTTCCTGGCCAAAAAGACGACTTCATCTAAGCTGGGATAGTGTCAGTGAAACAAAGAGAAGCTAATGCTGGATTGCAAGGGAAATTTAATATGGTTATGAGAGACATGTCACTAACTCCCCCTTTTTTTTTTTTTTTGTAGAAGGGAAATACCAGCTCTCCCTGAGTAGTGCAACATTGTTTGGTTACTGCATCTCAGCTTTTGTCTCCATTGTCTCTTTCTACACAGAGTGCTTGCCTTTTATGAGCCTGAGCTTAACTGTCCGTGCAAAGATGCAGTTTTGTTTTATACTCTGCTGTGTGCTCAGCTAACTGTGATGGTAAAACTGTCCTAGAACAGAGGAGAATTTTACTGATGGCACCTTCCTGTGCCAACACAGAGCGCTGCCTGTGACCCCTGGCAGTTTTGCTCGTGCTTTTAACTAGGAAGAAACTTGTTTCAGGAGGTTATGAGTCTGTCTGCCCCTGCTCCTCGGAGGCACCTGGCCTGCTCCCCTCTTCCTCTGGGGGGCTGGGGCTGTGCAGGGAGGGGAAGCACCTCCCCTCTGTCAGACACTGACAGGACACAGGGTCTGGGGAGCTGCGGGGGGTGGTACCTGGGCTGTTGGGGTAAGACTGCACAAGTCAAATATAAACAACAGAAAAGTAGTTCTGGGGGGTAAAAGATGATCTGTGGATGTTTGAACTGAATGTTGAAATGTGGAATGCATTAATTTGTGGTGTTGGGACCCTACATCCTCCTTCTGACAGGTCACATCAGGTCTTACACTTTTTATAAGTTCTTCTAGTGCTATGCACCAAGATCTAAAAAAAAAAAATGATAGCAAAAGAGAGCATAACGGGTCATTTTCCTTCCACAATACCTGTGCCTCCCTCCTGACACAGCGGAGCCGTCAATCAGTTCACCCCTGGGTCTGATGAAGAGTTATGGTCTTGTCCTCCAGCAGTCTGCTGCCCTCCATGTCATTTAACTGCAAAATCTGATGCTTTTTTTCAAAAACTTTTTTTTTTTAATTCTCTGTACAGCACATACTTGATAAAGTCTTTATCATTAATTAAAACTAATTTGGGAAAGTTTTACATTCCAGTACTCAAGTCTCAGAGTCTCTGTTGCCCAAGGTATGGAAGCAGGTGATGGAGAAGTTCAGTTGCACTACTGGAGATTAAATATAAAATGCCAAAGAAACAGTTTGAACTTGAAACAAAACGAGCAGTAATTGAAGTGCTCAGTCCAGGGCCCTTGCTAGTGCTTCAGTCTGATTCTCCAGGAGTAAGTAGTCAAGATTCTTTCTTTTTTCTTTACTATACAAGTGTAAGTTCCTTCATTAATTGCATTTGCAATGATGCTCATGTGATCTTCATTTAAGGATAAGTAACCTGGATAGGAGTATTCCAGAAGTTCCTTATCTTTATACCAGCTGTGGTAAGAAAAATAATAGAAATTAAACTACAAAAGGTCTAGTACCATGCAATACTGTTTGTGATTCTTTCCCTTGGGTAAGTCTTGCTGGGTAAGGGTACAGCACAGATGGGAATTTAACCTCCTTTTGTTAAGTTTTACTGTGTGTTTTGGGCAGATGGTGGCAGTTAGGACAGTGCCCTGTTGTGAGTAATTTAGGAATTTGAATCTTGCTGAAAGCTGATGGGGAATTTTGGACCTCAGTCTAAATTTAAACTGATGGGCATCCTTCTCAGTTTTAGATGCATCCAGAAATAACATCCTTGTACAGCAGTAAGAGGTAACAAACTATTAATTGAAAGGGTAAATTTAAGACTAAATTTTTGCAGAAGATGGGCTGGGGAATTTGACTTGATGGTAAGAAATGTGAGTTGGATTTTTATCCTTTTCCAACTCAGCTTGCTCATTTCTGATAGCTCTGCTCCCAGGCTAAAGCTCTGCACTGTGATGGACAAGATTTGGGCCTCCCCCCTCTCCTCGCAGTTAGCCAGCCACCCCTCTTCCTACCCCGGGTGCCAAATGAGACAGTGACACCCTCCAGGAGATAAGCTGCATTCTTATTTACGCTGTTTTGTCATCCCTCCTCTGCCTTTTTGTAGGTAAACTCCTCCTAAAAGCACTGGAATAAATGATAGAGCACTTACTAAACTTTGCCTTTTTTATGAATTATCTTCTGTCCACAGCGGAAGGTGACATTCCTGCCTTCAGAAACAGTCTTGGTTTTTGTCCTTGGCGGGGGCAGAGTAGGGGGGACCGTTGGAAACGGGAATTCTATCCACCAGAGATGAGAGAAAGAAGTGGCAAAAGTTAACTTACCTCTTTATCAAGCTTTAGCCATTCTAAAATGCTTTCACAGAATTCTTATCACCTAAGAAACCTTAAAAATACTAATTTTAAAATGCTTCCTACTGAGCAATTCTTGGATAGATGTGTAACATTGTTCATATGCAAATATAACAATTTTGTGGCACGTAAAAGTGAGGTAAAAGTCATACACAGAGAGGAGCATACATGCAGTATATGAACAGTCCCCTAGAACACAGGGGTTCATCGTTAGCTGATTGCATCTTTACATTGATGTCATCTAAAAAATACCTCTGTCCTGGGGAAGAGGTACTTGTTACACACTACAGCTTCTGAAGGTCTGGGGATTCTTAGCTGAAGAATAATTCCACAGCTGCAGCAACATGACCTGACCCCCCTGCCTTAGTCCCTTATCTGGATTCATAAAACGGAGAGATTAGATAAGGTGATTAACACACTTATCTCCTTTTCTGCAGAGCAGCACTAGTCCAGCTGTGTTTGAGATGTCATTGCATCAGGAACTCTACTGCATCTCTTCTCTCTGCCTCTCCCTTCCCCAGTTGGGGCCAAAAGGGAAGCAGCCCGTGGGCACACGCTGTCATGTTTTCTGAAACTCCCTAGCATTGGGTCAGTTAAACTAGAGAACAGGACAGTTTCATGTTCTAGTCCACAAATGTTGAAAGAGAAAAGCTGCTTTCTAGGCCAAAGCCCTGATCTCGGCTCAGATACAAAGAGGCCAGGGCTGCTGCTCTATGGGGCTGGTCACTGCCAGCCTCTGCTCTCCAGCCTGGGAACTGAGATCCTGCCTGTCCCTGCAGCAAACACTGCAAACCCCACCAGGAACCCCAGAGAAGAGTCGGGTACCGTAGCAGAAGTCGCAGGTCGAGGGGCAGTGCTTTTTCATCAACTTCCTGCGTTTCTCACAGAAACCTTTTTGTGCCCACGATGGGCACATAAATAATCTGTCTTTACATCCTGAAACAGAAGGAGACAAGGCATCAGGGTAGGCTCTTCTGAGAAACAAATTGATGTTTCACCTAAATCAGATTGCCATGTCCATGGAACAGGAAAGAATCTACACCAGGAGTACAAACACTGGAGCAGGGGGTTAGATACTGAGCTACTGTCACGCAGGAACATCAGTGAGGCCAGAGAGTTGCAGTTTCGAAATGCTACGCTAGGTAATATTTGAAGAGTCAGAGCTTGAGTGAATCTTGCCAGAGCCTGTTTGGTTGCAGAGGGTTTTGTCATCTTGTATTAATATATCTGAGTCCAGCCAAAAGAGTAATTAACAGCTGTTGCCTTCCCCCTTCCTTTGTGTGTGAGCTTCTCCTTTCCCTTTGTGCATCTGATGCTTCTAGATGTATAAATGCAAGGCAGGGCTCTCCACAACTAACATTGGCCTTTTATTCTTACATAAGCCACACTACAAAGTGCCCAAGGAGCCTGGGCTGGGGTGTGACGAGCCAGGCCATAAGCACACGTCTCCCCCGAGGAGCCTTCCTTACCGTAGAGCCTGTGAATTCCCCAGACTTCATCCTGGGAGATGGTTTTCTTCCCAGTCAAAGTGGCGTTGATGTGCATGAGGGCGTTGGGGTTCAGGGAGTGCATGAGGCCCAAGGCATGTCCTATCTCGTGAGCTGCCACATGCACCAGGTCTGTGAGCCAGACGCCTGGAAGAGAAGCAGAAAAACCACTGGGATTGTGTGGCAAAGTACCTTTGCTAATCCTGATGTAAAGCCAGAGGAAATATTTTAACACTAGGACAGTACGGTCTTACCAAAGCTCTCCCCGATTTCATCATCTCTGGAGCTGCTCGGGTGCAAACACAAGCCAATTACTTCAACATGCTCCTAATTTCACACAGTGAAGCAATGCTGGGCTACGGGAAGGCCACTCCATGAGGGCCATGTTTGAAACGAAGCCAAGTGCCCTGGGCAGCATTTCCTTACTCTTGTCAGCTCTCTGCTGTGCTCCCACAGCCCTGAGCTGTGGGATGACCTTTGGGAAGTGTCTGTTTGGGAGTGAGAATGCCAGCTGCAATATTCCGGGCTGAAAGAGCCTCCAGTTGACCTCTGCATCCCCCACAGCCTCTATAGGTCAAACTCAAGTTTCTCAGCAGCATCTTGACACCTGTTTCCAGCTGAGCTGGGTTCTAACTGAAGGGTGACGCACCTGAGGTGTTATTACTGACACACCCATCTTGATATCTTGCACAGGTCACAAGAATCTCACACAATTCCTGTGTTAAATGCAACTGCTTATGGACAGAAAGCACCTGAAAGGGGTAATCTGCACATGTGCTTCATTTATCAGTCCATTAAATAGGAATCCCTAGGGGGGCGGGGATTTTTTTGGAGCTCTTCAAGACTGCTCAATCTCTCTGATGTGACGGAAGAACAATGATTTCATTCTACTTTGTTCCCATCCTTCTTTACACCAATGAAGAAGGCTAATGCAGCTTTGGAAAGAGAAGCAATCACTGTGAACGAGTAGTAATCATCTCACACTGGCCTTCTGAAGGCAGGAGCTTTATTCCTCTCACAGGGGACTGAACTGCACATGGATCAATGCAGGAGCGTTGCCATAGAAAAGAATGGAGTTACACTGCCCTGAGGGTGGCAGAACTGGCACTCAGGACTCCCATTTATTCCATAATCTTAGTAAAACCTCAGGAAGAATCAAGTTTTGCAAGTGTCTAAGCTTGTTTCAGCAGCTGCCTGCAGAAAAACACAGGCTGGGGAAAGGCTGTTCCCTGATAACTCTGTAACTTCAAGGCATAGGTTTGTCATCAAACTCACTGATTGTTGTTATCCCAGACTTCAGAATTTTGATGGAGAATGGCATCTTTTCAAAACTGGGCATTTTAAAAAATGTAATCCGACCGGTTCTTTTCTTAATACATACTAACATTCTTGCCTTAAAAATCATCTCTCCTAGGTCTTTGTCCCTACGTCTTATCTGTTGCTGTGCTCTGGAAAACAGGAAGGATAGGAGAAGTCCCTCTACGTCGCCTAAAATCTCCTCTCCTCTCTTTCTATTTAGTTAAAAGCAGAATTTCTTACTTTCAGAAAAAGTACTGAGTTGGCCATATAATATGAACTGAATTTGCTAGTTAGTCAGAGACCATCTGCTTTTAATTTAAAGTCAGTTTTGATATTGCTTAAATCAAGAAGAAAAAAACCCACCAAGCTATAAGTAACAGAGACATTTTTAGGTGCCCACAAACCCCAAAGTGACTAGAGGCCCAGGAAAACAAAGCCACAAACAGCCACGCCAGCAAGTTCAGGTAATAGATCACGGCCCTGCTCAGACACCTGCCCGGGCAGAAGCCAGATGTAACTGAGGAGGTGGCTGCACTATCCAGTCAGTCCACTGAACTATCCAGAAACGGCACCAGATGGTTCCTTAGAGCAGCTCAGTCACACGACAGCAAGACCAACAACTTCCAAAACAACAGAAAACCTCAACCATTTTTAGTGTGTCTTTCCCACAGTAGATAAATCCCAGCAGAACTACTAAAATCTAAAATCCTACAGGCACCCGAGACAAGTGTTACCTTTTTTCCAGCTGAACCGGGTGTTCCCCAATATCCAATATTCATGGTCATCAAAATGGATTTCCCCGTTGGGTGGGAAGAAGGCGTGGGCAAGTTCCCCTGTTGTTCCATCAAAACAGTGGTGAATGAGAGACTCCAGACAGTCTGTGTGATTGATAGAGTAGAAGCCTGTGAAAAGAGAAGACGACTTGAGTGTATCTAGCAGGGTAAACCTGCCCAGGACATCTCTAAACTTGGGGTTTACTAAGAAAAAAAAAATAAAAAAAAATCTCTGATGTTATCATACCCACATGTTTTTCCAACCTACAGAGCCACAGAAGGAAAAATAAAGTTGTCAGGACTGATGGCTACGTGATGCAAGCTACACTCAGCCCTGTGATGACCCTGGATTTAGAGCTGTTTCCAACGGACACAAATGAGTCCATTACTCAGAAGGGAATGCTGAGTGCTGTTTGCAACATCACGTGGAAATTACGTTTTTTTTTGGAGAGAAGCTGAACAGCGAGATAACCCCAGGCTGTAATTGTTCCATTTGAAACGTAAATAAACAGATGGCCTTGGAGTCAGAGCTGCTGCTGTCTTTTTGTTAGCTTGGTGAGAGCATCACAACGTCCCCTGCATCCCCTGGCACTGGGCCATCCCCAGCTCACACGTGGCAGCAGGACAGCCCCTGGGGAGGCAGATCATGTGCTGCCCAGTAACGTCACAGCACACGCGAGTGAGAAGCACATTGCGAAACTGCGGGAAATCTGCTGGTTATCTCAATGTTGCCGCCATCTGCACAGGAAATAATTGTTTCACACAGACCATAAATCCCAGGAAGAATTTACATCTGGGGTTGAGACAGCAGATAATGCCTCGGCACCAACATTTTTCTAGGCCTGAGAAACTCGGGAAGTAACTTCTGCACAGCAATACAGGGGCAGAAGGAAGGGGAGGAGGGAGAGGACAGAGAAATGATGGTGCTTCGACAGGATCGACAAAAGGGCGACTAAAACCGTAAACGAGCTGGAATCCATCACCTGCTCTTCGGCTCTGAGAGACCTTGGCTATGGCATTTCACCTTTCAATACGCCCCATCTGCGGAACAGAGATAATCCTGTCCCAGTGGCAGACTGAGCGTTAATTCTTGTCAAATACCTAAAACTTCCCAACTGCAATTCACAGAAAGCACTGACTGTGGTATTAACGTCTCCTAAAAGTAGTTTCTCTGCCTGACCTAAAGGCAAACACCACCCGCATGCCAGGAGGCCCTGCTGAGTCCACAGAGCAAAGGAGGACTGTCTCCTGCCGCCCACCTCCTGGTTTACCCACGGAAACTCTCCAAGTCCCTTGTGGAGTTAATGCCCCGACAGTGTCCCGGCGGTGCAGGAGCCCACACGGTCTCACCTATTTTCAAGTCGCTCGCTACGTGGCGTGGCACCTCTCTGAAGCTGAACGGCGAGACCTCACTCCACATTCGGAACGCAGCCGCGAGGCCCCTGCGCGTGTCCCTGGCGTTTATGAGGTTTCTTGGGAAGGACAAGATTCTGTAGGGACACAGAACAACTTCAGGAAAAGTTCCCTTCTCAAACATCAGCTGAAGGCTCCCAAGGTTGCATCAGACAATCGAGTCTTTCCATTCACTCTAATAGGTTCAAAACAGGAGTAGCTCGAACTGGACGTTAAGAACACTGAAGAAAACCCCCACAAGGACTAATATATAACTGATATTCTTTACAATCACGTGTTCCAGGCTACAGCTTTCATCCCTCCTCAAGCACATCATTTTAGACAGGTTTCTCTTGGAAAACTGATTTTATCCTGATACCTCCCAGTCCGTGTGCAGTGTTGCCAGAAGAGGAAACAACTGCATTTCAGGAGCAGGTAACTCCTACTCCTAACACTTAGACTACAACGTATGTGCACACACTGAATTATAATACTCAGAGAGTTCCAAAGAATATCAAAGGCTTGACAGTAAAACAAATTATTTCCTTTGAAAAAAATTTAATCACTTGGGAGAGAGACTCGAGAGAGGTTTTTGTTTGGGCCACAGGTATAGATACAGCTGAACTGTAAGAAAACTACTGGGGCAGGACAGCTGAACCCCTGTTTGTACCATGGAAACGTAGAGATGGCTCCTAGAAACTTACCTTGTCCCAAAAGAAGATCTGCATTCAGGAAACTGCCTCAAGTGTAGCAATTGGGAAAAGTTGTGTATATTCTGCTATCCCCTCTGGTTGTTTTTTAGCTATGCTGTTTATGTTCTCCCTTCGTCCCAGCACATCCTAAAGGGAGCAGAAGGTTTCGTATCAAGCCAGGCTGTTAACGAGTGTAAACCTGGGCAGTTAAGACTAGCGTGAGGCTTAGCCTGTTTGGGATGGGAGTAAAGGGAGGTATGTTCTGTGCTCAGTGTGAAGGAGTCAGGTTGATGCCACCCACTCGTCTCAGGGGCAGAAGGAAGCCCTGAGCAAGGGACCCTCACAGCTCCACAATGAACACCCTCAGCCCAGTGCCAAGGAAAAGCTGCAGCACACACTGCTGCTGCCAGAGGCCCCTTCCCAGTGTCCTCAGGGACCCAGAGTCACCTGCCATTAAACCACTGCGGTTGGACAGTCAGCAAGTGCTTGAGACGTCAGGCCTGGGGCTTGCCCTGTACTTCACACTCAGGAGTGGTTGCAGCTAGCAGCCACGTTAAAAGAACATTTGTTATCACATATGAGACTGAAAAATCCTAGTTGGGCTCCTGTGTCTCCAGGAAGGTGCAAGCTCTCAGCCAGGAGTGACCATGGGGCCTTTCTTCAGTCCAGCCTCCAGGACTGCTGCTGCTCTGAGGTTTCCCCGTGACAGTCTGACTCTACCTATCAGTGCTCATCTTACAAAATGGTTTCCAAGGGGATTCCCTGAACCCTGTTCAGGCTGAATTCAGTTTAGCTCTCCCAAAAGACATTCAATAATACCATTAATACTTTCCCAGAGAGAAAAAGCATCTTCTAGGATGCTGCCACCACACCTCATCGCACTGGATAGTTTCAGGGGCTGTTCAGCCACTGCTAAAGTAAGAAGAGAGCTGCTTCAAGGCTGGACACCAAACAGGATGGACATTGCCTTACGCCAGCAGTCGCAGTAAAGCCAGACAGCAGTGAGAAACAGTTCAGCATGAAAATCCATCGGACTCCATCAGCTTTGGCCCTGAACAGCCTCCTTGCTGGAAGTAATAGAGCACTTCACAGTTACAGTGCTCCATCAGAACCAGAGCACTACAGCTGTGTGGTACTGCTGAAGTCCTGCTGGTTCTGAGGATGGTAAACCCAGCTGGAAATCAGTAATCTGGACGGGCACTTCTCCTTGGCAGAAACGTCTGAAAATATTCGGGTTAACATTCGCTCGCCCCAAAACTGCCAAGGGCTTTTTATTGTTTGTTTGTTGGCAATCTCAGAGCTGGCAATCCTTTCCCGAAGGCAACAGGGAGAAAGAGATTTCTAAAAGCACTCAGTGCTAACAGAGCTCTGTCCTCCTGAAATCACAGAACCTTTCAACAGCAATTTCCCTCAGTGATGATTTAGGTTCGTATGGAACTCTTGAAAATCCCAGCACGACAGAGTTCATATTCAATTCACTACTTTGATGGAAGTCCCTAGTTCTGGGAAGCCTGTCTGCTTGAAACCAGAATCTGCCCCCCCCAAAAGTAAGTTTTACTCTACAGAGCCTCCGCATGTGGCCATGCATGCTGCTGGCTCCTAATGCAGGGACAATGCTTTGCAGCTGAGGTGAAGTATTTGTAGAAATACGCCCTACTTCAGAGCAGTGTCTGCAGCTACCCATCCACTCGCAGACGGATTAGCAGCATTCACGTGGTTAACGTCTGCACCCGTGGCAGGGAAAACTCAGACCCCAGCATCACTTGGAGAACACGAACCCCTCGGGCTAACGCAAGTCCGTACTTGTATGTCAAGTTGAAGTGGTCCCATTTCAAGTGCCCTGGTGTGATCGTGTATCGTTTTCTGCGTGCTGGAGGCTGAGGTGGGAAAGCTGGACTGTGCGAAGCAGAGGCACTCGCTCCGTGAAGACCAGGTGATGTGGCATCTTCCTTAAAAGACAAAACAGGAGGTTGAAAGAGATGGGAGAGGCCACAGGATTGAACAGTGTGAGAGAAAAACTAGCAGGTCTGGGGCATTCAGGGAGCACAGCTGGTGCTCCCTCGGGGGTGTCCAGGAGCCGAGACTAGTGCATCAGCTGGGCAGCGCTTGGCAAAGCACGGCTCTTCTGGGAGTGCAGAACAAAGCCAGGACAGCAAAGGAGGGGCTGTACCACGAGGAGCTCTCGGGGCATGGCTGAGATCAGACAGGCAAGGAAAGGGAGCAGCACCCCTGCCACTGGGTCACCGAGGGTCGGTGCTGTAGGCTCCCTGAACCTGCCGCAGAATTCCAGCACAGGCCCTGCAGCCGCTCCACTCCTTCCTCCCAGAGTGCAGCACAGACCCAGCAGAAACGAGGCCTCAGTAGGCTCCTGGCTACAGCGAGTGCTGCAGCTCTTCCTGGAAAGTTTTCATTTCCTTCTCACTTTGCTATTGCTCTCCAGCCTCACCACAGAAGAAATGAAATATTGGATAAATGAGTAAAACAGGCGCCGCTTTGTGCAGAGAGCTCTTCATAAAGCTGCACTGTGGAGCTGAAATGCCTTCAAAGTAAATAGGAGCCCTGGAAACCCTGGAGTGCATTTAAAGCCATCACACAGTAAAAGACATCAAATTTCATGACAGGTCTGACTCACACTGTAAAAGCCTTTTAGTCCCGAGTAGTGGAGGTAAAAGAATGGGACCCAGCGTGTTCTCTGGAAGTCCACCCACTCTATCACCCCTACGACACTGAGTATCTCCGGGTCATCTTTGCTCCAGAGCCACCAAGACACTTATCAGTGGTACGTATAGTGGCAACGTTACAAAAGCTGCACCAGTAGGAGTTTGTTCAGCCTGAGAGCACATCCTGCAGAAAGCAAGAGCTCTCTTCGTTTTACTCATGGAAGAGCTGAGGCTCTGAGAGTCAAAACAGCACATCCCTGGTCCTACAAGTGTCAAAGAAAGCCAAGAGGCCCAACGCAACAGCTGCCAGCTCCTGCCCAAAGCACTGGCACCTCTCCATGACTACAGCTAGCCATGCCTGGTAACAGGCTGCAGGACTCTGTCCTCACAGGAAACCAGTCTCATTTGCTCATGCCCGTGAGCCATACTAGCTTCCATCTTGTTCTAATCTCAGTATCTTTCTTTCCTGGAAGGACAGTCTTTCCTCCAGCTCAGCTGTGGGTCTGCCTCACAATTTGAAATCAGCAGAGTCTTTGAATGTAAGAAATGAAGGGCCACAGAACATCACCTGTGAGACAGAGAGATAGAATCCGTTAGGTTGGAAAAGACCTTTAAGACCTTACGAGTCCAACCATAACCCAGCACTGCCAAGTCCAGCACTAACCCACGTCCCCAAGTGCCACATCTACAGGTCTTTAAACACCTCCCGGGACGTGACTCCACCCCTTCCCTGGGCAGCCCGTTCCAGTGCCCGACAGCCCTTTCGCTGAGGGAATTTTTCCTAATGACCAATCTAAACCTCCCCTGGCACAACTTGAGGCCGTTTCCTCTCGTCCTTCTAAGCTGCAAGCTTTTGTCAGGGTACTTGATCACATTTCTGAGAGCCTTCAGATGCCAATTTGCTCTTGAAAGAACACACAGGCTCCCTTCTAACCTCTGTCACTCTGCTGTATTAAGGGCTCTGGCTGAGGAGCCCATAGTTTGGTTTGCTCAACTCAAGGCCCAGCCCCTTCTTCACCAAGACACTGTGATGCAAGTACACTGGCTGTTGTCCCTCTCCTTTCACCTCCAATTCTACTCTGAGAATGCCATCTCCCCTTGATGCGAAAGGGAGAATTTGCATCCTTCTGAGCAGCACAGACAAGGTGGAGGATCAGCTAGCCTGTGCATCAATGGTCTGTTGGAGCTGTAAGAGAAGCCTGGAGAAGATCAGCTCATAATTACAGGATAATAAGATATTTTCTCTTTTTTCTGCAGTTCTTTCAAGTACGGTAGAAGTAGGAAAATCCCTCATGCCTTTGCAGGATCCCTTGCTGCTACTGGAGCTGATTTATTCTGGCATCAGTCAAGACTAGCCCAGGATTGCTAGTACTGTGAATCCTGTCACTCTACAGGCTCTGACTCAGGAGGCCTGTTAACTTACAGTGGGATGAGGGAAGGTATTAACACTCTCCAGTAGCTCTCTGTCCTTGTGAGAGCTGCTCCTGCCCCTTCACAAAGCCAGCAGAGCACGCAGTGCCTTTGCTTTCCAGCCTAAGTCCCAGCCCAGCAGGTGCTGTGTCTGCTGTACAATACAGCTCGGCGTGTGAAGCTGCAGAGGCTCAGCAACGGGCACTGCCCATCTGCCCCCTCTGCTACCAGGCCACAAATCACACCGGCACCGGGTGAAATTCTGAGGCTCTTCTTAAAGCCCCCAAGTATCCACAAAGGAAGGTTAGATAGTCAGAAACAGCCTGCTGGCTTCTCTTTCTACAAGGAAAACTTGCAGCCCCAAGGGAGAAAAATTATTGTCTTCTCTACAGCCATTGAGCTAAAGCCCTAAGGCCGTAAGTGCTGAACAAGCAAGAGGGGCATTGGAAATAAGTCTGTGTCCCTAGTCAGCTTATCATCAAAATACAAACCAAAGTAAGGGTGACAGGCCCATCAGCAATCACTGAAACCTGTATCTGACCCAGTCGCTAGATCAAGGCGGGTGCAGGAGGCTGAGTTCTCTTGCTCAAACATCCCACTCAGCCTCTGTTCTACTCTGGTCTTTGTTCTACCTACCTCTGGTGCCAACAGGATGCTTTCCATTAAAGAACATGTTGCACAATGAATTGGAGGAGGGTGGGGTACCACACACACGCTGTGGCTCAGAGGTAGGATTCTGACAGAAATGGCATGACCTAGTTAAAAATGTCACAGTATAATTTGGAGGAAAGGTTCTGTCCAGATGCCAAAGAACCAAGACTATGGGAATACTCAGAACCAGAGAAGAGGTCAGCCGCTCCCAGGAGGAAACCCATCTGACTGTGGGTTAAGGTCCCAAACATTCAGAAAGCTTGGGAGGTACTAGGCCGTGTGTTTGAACTCCCTCTCTCAACAGCTACATCAGACACCAACTATGGAAGGATAAAGGCGGGCACTGGCCAACATCTCTGCTCTGCATTATTCACCCTGTGCAGTCAGATCACCATTAATTTACTTCAGTGAGTTGTAATGAATGTAATTCACCCCCCGCTCTCTCTCCCAGTCATGCAGTTCCCCTCTCATAAACTAAACAGTCACAGAACTCTGTGACTTAGGACCAATTAATAAGAGCCCTGAGCATGCGGTGAAAACAAGGGGAGCTACTGCCAGGATCTTCATAAACACAAACAACAGGAGAGGATGAGAGCACTTAGAGAAGACTGGTTTTTATAAAATTGAAAGCTAAAGGGCAAAAATTAAGATCAACTTCTAAGAGTCCCAGAGCCTTACTACAGTGCCTCTGAAATACCAGTCTGTCCCAGCATTATCTTACTAACAGAGGGACCTTGACAGAGAGTTAGTATCAGCTAATGGTTTGTGTAGGTCCAGCGTTAACTCCCAGTTTAGCTCTCTCACCACGAGCCTCTGGCGTTCCTAGGAAAGCTCAGCTGCTACAGAAATCAGAATATATGCATGCCACATCATACCAGGCTGGGAAAGCAGAGGTACTAAAGGAGAACGACCCAGATCTTTTGTGCATTCACCGTTTGGTTGCCTGCAAGCTGCATACACATCTCTAATAATCTCATTCTACCTGGATACTTAATTACCTTTTCGGATCCTTTGTAAAAAGAGACTCAAACAGATCCTGTTGCCTTAACAGTTATTTCTATATTGTTTAGATTGCTTCCTGAATGTATCTGTCTTCTAAAAAGACTACACAAGCACACGTATTAGATATCCCCACTCCCATTTCAAGCATTTGAGAATTAGATCCTTCTCCTACCTGACTTTTCTGAACTGCAGCTCCAGCTGGATCTCCCACAATAGCCAGCAAAGCCACCACAGGGAATATGCATAAAAATCCCACAATGGTTCTACAGCCATTGCTCTTTTTCTTGTCAACTGAAAGCAAGCTCTTTCTTCTGTTTGCAGAAAGTTCTTCTACTTGATCCATGTTCTTTAATACTTTTTAGAGGGAGATGTGACAGACCCTAAGACATTCTCTTCACAGAATGCATTGGTAATCCGTTTGCTCACAGTTGCATTTGGAGCATTTGTGAGTAGCCCTGCAGTTACTGCCAAAGTTGTGCAGAACCACTAGAGTTTCAAAAAGCTCTAAAAAAATTTTTGAAAAACCGTAGACTTTACATTAAGCCTCTTTCCAATGTGCCAGAGATTCTCTTAGCCTCTGCCAAGTGGTATCATATTACCGCAGCTGAAAGTTGGGCTGGCGGAAGAAAAGCAGCAGTGAAACAAGCTGGGATGGACATGCACTCTTTTCTTTAACTGACTGTATAATCAACAGAGGACAGATCTGCAGTTGTCAGCTTTATGTAATGAAAAAAATTGGGGGGAGGGGGCAGAAAAAGGAATCCAGAAGCCAGCATCACGCCCTTGGAATGTTTCGTTAGGGATGCTTAAGGCTAGAAGAGCTGTCGTTTGTCAAGGGGCTGTCTTCAGGAGCACAATGAAAAATGAGATGCTGTGAGAGAGCAGGGAGGGCTTCTCTGCTTAGGAAATTCTGATGAGGGAGTTTACAAACTCAGATAAAAGTAAACATCAACTCCCTCTTCCATGAAACTTGGCAAGTGACCCGCAAACCTCTTGTGTACTTGGGAGCTACCCAGTAAGGGGCTGTGATGCTGAGAGACGCTGTTCTCAGAATCATACTGATCTTGGGTACCTCAGCTTGAGCACGTCAGGGTCAGTTTGTCTTACGCTGTTCGGTTCTTTAAGGCATCTCCAGGCTGCAGACATGAAGTCAATTCAGGACTTTTTAAAAAGCTTACTCAGAAATTCTCAGGTTTTCAGAAATAGCTGCACTCTTCTGTCCGGTCACTGAGTGCTGGCTACTCAGTGCTCCCGAGGTGGGGTGTCCTCAGCTGAACACTTCTGAGCAGAGAGAGGAAAAGGAATTCTGCAATCTCCTAGTTTCACAAGCAAATGGCAGGGAGGGGGCAGTTCTATCACCAGCCAGTATAAAATACTCTAGGAGATATCCAAAGCATTTGAAAGGTTTCCGAAACTTCTTGCACTTTTAATAATGAAAATGGTTTAATCTGATTTTTTTTTTTTTCCCTAGTTCATAACCACGCATGTGACATTTTATAAGTTTCATGTATTTTCCGATTAAAGCTGGCCTGGAGCTTTTAAACAACTCAGAATAAATAGGACCAATGAGTCTGTGTACAACTTCATGAGAATCTTATTTTTCAGTTTTACCAAGCTCCACCCTGGAGAAAACACCTGCCTTCTGCAGAGAGTGGACAAAGTGCAACACTTGTTCAGGTACCAGGAGAAGGACAGAATAAGGAGTAACATGAAAGGAAGAATTACAAAGAAAAGCTGGAACTAGGAGGAAGAGCAAGAGCAGGAAGCAAGGGTACAGAGCTGTAACTCCTGTGGACCAAAGCAGCCAACTGCAGCGGGCTGAGATACTGGCTCATCTCCGCTGTTAGCTGCGACATGTGTGAGCATTCTGAAATCAAAGCTGGGAGCTCCAAAGAGTGCTGCAAAGGCACCTCTGTTTGTGGTTTACACTGCAGACCGCAGCACAAAGTGAGAAACTGGTAGCAACTCCTAAAGTCATCAGTGTTTCAAGTCCCCTGAACAAGATTCTGTGGGAGTCTGTAGACGAGAACACATTTGCAGAAAGACCGATTGAGAAGTGAGTCTTGAAGTAAAAACCTGCCTTGGAGCGGGGCTCAAAAACTTCAGCTAGGAGCTCTTCTCCAGTAGAGCAGTACTGGCTTGAAAGAAAAATTCTGCTAACAAACACCGTGCTGGAAGAACACTGAGTTTCAGCTGCAAAACTGCGTAACAGCGTGAAGAGCATCCGCCGTTCGTATTGGGTAGTAAGAGTCAGCAGTGCTAGAAAAAGATTTTAACTCATGCACTGTTACACAGGGCCTCACCTCTCGCAGGAGTAGCCAAGCACCTCAGTCTCCCTGAGCATTTAATCCCACATCAGTCTTGGAGGTTAAGGTGGGGCTGTTACCTGCACCTCCGGGTACTGTGCAGCAGCAAAGACTTGCCCGAGGTCAAGTGTGGAATCTTGCAGAGCAGGAGCCTGACGTGTTCCAAGCTGTGGGTTAGTGCCTCGCTGTTTCTGAAGATGACTACCTGACCCTGAGTATTAAAGCAGAGATTGAGAACTCACACAACCCCACAGCCTGAGGGAACTAAGAATTTCCTTTGTCCCAATGTAAAGAAAGTAAAAAATTTTTGTAAAATCCATTTCGGCTCAGACACCCCCCCTCAAAAGTTTGTATTTAGAGCTTCAGTAGAAGCACATTTTTGAGGCCCTCATTGTTTCTGAATACTTATTCATGCAGCTACTAAAGAGTAGCACAGCACTTTTCCATGACTTACTCAAGGATTGTGAAGGGGGAAGGGACCACACTGTGTATTAGCCATTTATCTTCTTGCGCCGCATGCGGCGGGTGAATGGTGAAACTTTAGCTGCAGAGATGATTCACCACCTCTGCGACATTTGGGATCCCGCTTCCCCGTCAAGGTAGCGAGCAGGTTGTATGTACCTTGATGGATCAGAAGCAAGAGCAGGGTTTCTTGGAAAGCACGCAGTTTGCTTTCCCCCCCCGTGCTGGCAATGCACTGTGCCCATCCACGCAGAAATTCAGCGCCTGTGCATCCAACTCTACTGGACCACTGGCTGCAGAATACTTTCAAAACTTTTAAAATTTAAGCCAAATATTTGCTCAGAAAACAGCTCAGCACTAAGGCCAAGACAAACCTCAGTTATTATGGCAATGAGAGTCAGATGAGGAAAGCTCTTATGCTGAGGTTTTCAGAACTTACAGATGCAGCTTGCGGAGCTGAGGGAGCTGCACGAACTTAATGCTGCTCACGCTAACGATGCTTCTGATAAAGTCACTCTGCATCTGGATTCTTTGCTGTACAAGCTCTGGCTGGTAAAAAGCAAAATTTCAGGTTTATACCCAGTTCAGTACCGTTGAGGTTGTTAAATTTCAAGCATAGCTCTCTCCTATAGATATTTTAAGGATTATTAGGCCCCGAGTGCACCATCTGTTGACATTCCACCCCCGGGTTAAGAACCTCACGGCTTTCCCAAGAGATACTTGTGCTTAAAGGACTCTCAGATGCAGCCATTAGTGGCCTCAAATCTACGGCACTTGTCAGAATTTAAGCCTCTTTCAGATGCTTCAGACAACTCCCCAGACGCCCTTCTGGGAACCAGCACTGCCCTGGGCCAAGGGCAAGAAGTCAGTCAGAACTCTGTAGTTTTAGCTCTGACTTTTCCAACGGATTGAATATATTCTCCATGCTTTATTCAGGCAGCTTAAGCCCCCAGAAGGATTGCTTTTATACGAGTGCAGAGAACTGCTGCTGGGACTTCGGAGTTCTGATGAATTTTAGAGGTCTCAGGTTCTCAAGTGCAGATATTTGGTTTGGACTACAGGCAAGAACCGTCATCCTGACTATATTTGGACAGAAAAACATTCCTGGCTTTGCTTTCTGCACAGTGTCTAAAAGCAATGGAACACATTACACTTTGAGGGAATCCATATGGTGTAATGGGGAATAGGAAAGGAAGGCAGGGTACAAAACTGACTTTGCTTTGTCTTTGTGCTGTTAGCAGCAGTGAGTGGGACCTGGATATCATTTGCAGGGAGCTGGGATTTTGTAAGCAAACAATCAGGGATGCATAGCCTGAGATCTCTGCAGGCAGTAAACGTCACATGAAAAAAACAGGCTCTAAACAGCTGTCAGAAGGGAAGGAATGTTGCATAAAACCTACAATGGTCAACTAGAGACTATGGAGAATATAAAGGATTGGAACATTTGCACAACACAATACGCTTTCATCGCCTTCCTTTGCTCTTTTCAATCTTAATTGCTGAAATGTTTAAAGTGGGGCTGCTGTAAAGCACACAGCATATGGCTACATTCCCAAGGGCAAGTTTTAGCTCAAAAATAAATACTTTCTCACTTTCGTGGATTATTCTTAATATTTCTCCCCTCCCCTTCAGCACCGTTAACGTTAAATGTTAGGTTCAGCACTATTTCTAAACGGTTCTGTCTGCTCTGTTTGCCACGTCTCAGAGGCAGGTCAGCCCTGGTGCAGCAAGATCCACACCAGCACCACTTCGTTCAAGTCCCCAAAACGTCACAAGAACAATCTCTTACAACAGAGCTAGAGTCCTGCTAAGAGGTGCTACACAGAGAACAACCATTAGTGCTAGAACTTCAGCTGTCTGATCATCCAAAAGACACCTCACCTCTCGTGAAACCTCTTATTTATTCATGGATTAAGTGCATATCAGCATTGGAACAACCTGCTCCCATTAGCTTCCAGTGTCATGAACTGGGAATTCTACGTGGAGGTGGTGAAGAGAGAGAAAGAAGAACCTAACATCTGATGGCTCAAGGCATGAGCATCAGTGTTTCATTTCCAAGGCACCCGTCCAAGTCCAGGCCACAGGCACGGGAGGGGGAGTGCACACAGCTGAATGTGATTTACCACATATTGGCTCCTTGGTGGCCCATGTGAAAAGAATTAGCAAAGCCTCATATAGCTCTTATTTTAAAAAGCACTTGCATATTTATCCCTTCATCTCACAACTTGGGGGAAAAAAAAAACCAAACAACCCAACATTCTTGCATGGTTCCTGTGGGAATGGCAGTTAAAACTTGTACTTTTTTAGGGCTAAAAAGGACTTGTATCTGCTGCAGCAGGGAGCAACATTCCCCAGGGAGGGGGAGCATAAGAATGTTCTTCACTCCCCAAGCATTCTCCCACTTTCTATCATGCAGCCCCTCGTGATCAGCATCTGCTGATGTTCCTAGAAAAATCCATGGTCTGCTGAATAGCAAATGAGCTGAAAACAAGGGCTTGCTCCAGCTGGCAAAGAAAACGGAATATTTTGCTTAACTGTCAATTTGGAGCTGCAGCTCACAGAAGTGCCTGGTAACACAAGGTCAGGCCGGTACAGAGAGGCATGGTCTTGACCCTAGTCAGCAGCTCAGCAGTCCAGGCACGGCCACGTAGCGAGTAGAAGTTCAGGAAGAAAACAAGGGAGAAATTTTTGTCAGTACACACATAAGAAAGCGTGTCCATAACAGAGTAAGAACTGCTTCCCTGGGTGGGGATATTTTCGTTGTTGCTCTTTGGTGGGCTGTATTAATGATCCGTAATCCATTCGTGGATGGACCAAGCCTTCTGAAACCCCGGGAGCAGCATGGAGTAGTGGGAACCTAATCAAAGGAGAGATGGGTTCTTCTCCTGACTCTGCCGTTGGACAAGCCACCTCCCTCCCTCCCTCTCTCCCCTCAGTCTCACGCTGTCTGTAAACGCAGAGTTCTGGCCATACTTCCAAAGGCAGTGCTTTAGAAACCCTGGTTCTGAGTACAAGACAACCTGCTCATATACTTGAACTTCTACACCAGAAAGACTCAGCAAGATCTTTCCCTTTCAGAGTTATTGCTGTACGTTGCTGCAAGGTGCAGAGCTGCACCGCAGATGGAAGAAGCCCCAGTGAAAACAAGATGCTCCCCAGTTTGTCTGCGGGAGACCAACTGGTAATAAACATCGAGCAGAAAGTTACTTACTATCCACACTGATTGACTCATGACACTATTTGTCTTTTAAGGAGCATTTGCCTACTGCTCTGACACCTCCCTGCCTCTCTTCAGCCCCTGTAACCAGCAATACCAACTGGGACGGAAAGGGAAGGAACATCTTCCCCCACCTTGCCCCCTCCTTTCCTCTCTCAAAACCTCTAGCTAAGTTTAATGCAGCTCCAGGCTCTTGGCTCTTTTCCTGCTTATTACAGATATCTTTTTCTTCTCATACTTCAGATTCAAGCCTGGATTGGAGCAAAGAAACTCTCTGGCAGGCTGAGAGTGCAGGCCAGATTACACATGAACTAGATGACCCAGCAAGTACACAAAGCTAACTAACCCAGCCTGGCACCCAGTCGGCCACAAGCCACCCTCTGATCCTGGCCCCTCCAGCTTCTCAGGAAAGATAAACCAGAACCTTCTCCACTTCTCCAAAGCCTCAGACTCCCACGGAGCTGAGCCTGGGGGCAAAGCTTGCCAAAAACATACCTGGCACATACGGGCATCTGCTTCCCTTCCGTTATCTCTTGCTCCTGGGGCTCCACTGACCATCTTGTTTCTTCTCTGTTGTGGTGTAGCAATTCCCTTCTTCTTACTAGGAAAATGAAAGGGTCAAAAATGGTGCTTGACAGCTCAACTCTTGCTCCTCAAAAGCAATCACAGCAGGAACAGGGAAATGAAAGAATATGAAAATAAGATCAGGAGATCTTGAAATGAAAAATGCATTTCAAAAAAATCCAAACATAAAATTGAGATGGGCTCCTCTTTCCCTATAGAAATCTCTTAGTCCTTAGCCAGAAAAAAAAAAATTAAAAAATAAAAATCAATCTCCATTTTCTGCAACAGCTGCACAGCTTGGAAGTTGGAGACATCAGTTTTCCTACAATTTTTTTCCTTTAGGGAGAATAATCACTTGGAAGCCTCTCTTCATTTAGTATCCAAAGAAATTATTTAAAAATATAAAGCAGATGCTCCCTGTTGTTTTTTCCTGAACAAACTGATACCGTAGGCGCAAGAGATGAGAATAAGGCAACTGATACTGAACAGTTCGTCCCCTCTGTCCCCTCCTCCCCAAGTGCCAGCACACATCTACGTTTAACACACATGATGAAGTATCAGTCGGTTTTACCTTTAGTAAACTGCTTTTAGATTTGACATAGAGGCTTGTGAAAGAACTATATTTTATAAACCCACTTCCTATGGGGAGAAGTAATATACAGTCTGGAAAATTATTGAATTGCACCAAACAGCGGTTAAAGCAGCTCCTGCATTATGAAGATGGTTCAGGATGGTACCTTTTCAAAATGGCCTTTGCACAGTACTTTTCTATCGCTGGCCTACCACAACACAGCAACATTTGGGGGAAATGTCTGTTTATTCCAAAAGAATTTACATGAACTTCTAGGAAATAAGTAAATGAGCACCTGCACCTCTGATTTTTACCAAAGCCAATTCTGAAATAAAGCTTATTTGGGTGTTAAATCTAACCCAGCCAAATAATTTAAATCTGATCCATTTTCACAGCTCCAAAAAAAATATTCACTGAACCTGTAACAACCTCAAGTGAATATTTTTGGCAAAGATTATTAACAGGAGTCAGAGGTCGTGACATAAGCCTTTCTCACAGCACCAAGGGATTATGGAGAAGTAATAAATATTCCTGTAACTACCATATATTCCACAAAGTTAAAAATTTCCTTTAAAGGATTTGCCACCTCTTTGCTAACGAACAAAGATAGAAAAAGAACACAATATATTTGTTTGGTTTAAATATTGCTTGCAATATGTAACAAACAGTATGCTCGTGTATAATCGTGTCATTAAAGATATACACCACACACACAAACACGTCTGTACACACACACACACACACACACACACAGAGCACACCAGGCCCGCAGGCTGCCACTTCCACCAACAGTTACTTTACAGGATGGACTCTAGATTAGATTTCTTCAGTCAGACAGTTGGAAAACACAATACAGCCAGATCCATATTTCAGCTACTGTTTGTACATTCATTTTAATGGTCAGGAAAATATATATTTTATTTTATTAAGTTCTGCTGCAAAACAAAAGAAACAAAAAATGAAATCCCTTTTTCTCACGTCTTAGTTATTACTATTTATTTTCTTTACACTTTGTTTGGAGTATTTAACACCTGCCTTTGGCATTATGGATAGAAAGCTCAGGAGTCTCTGAACACACGGTTGTGCCAAAAAAAAAAAAATATGGAAGAAGAGTGTCACTTAGAGTTTGAAATATCTGTTGTAACAACATATTTTCTCCAATCAGTGTTCACTACTTTATCTCTAAGGCACACACTCTGTCTTTAGGGTCTCGTGACATCCAGATTTGCCTCTGCCAGTCCCAAGTTCCTGTTGAGCCTGTAAATATGAGTTCAGGGAGCTGTCTCAGGACACTACCTCCCTACCCCTGACAGGCATCTGGGGGAGCAGACACCTCGCCCGAGCTCCTCAGGTATCTCCTCCTGTGAAGTGCAAGCGTGTGCTTCGCCACTGCCTGCCGAGGTGGAAGGTACATCCTCCTACAGCACCTCCTGCCAGCACGGCAGGGCTGCGGGGCCCCAGACGAGATGCAGCCACCGGAGTCAGTGTGAGCACCTGCAGACTGTTCACCTCTGGTCTGAACGACTTGTGGGCCTTCAGGGGACAGGGCAGTGCTCTCTTTAGTCAGGTCCTTCCCGGTGGATCAGCAGCACTGGGAGAGGGGGCTGCCTGCCCTCAAGCACTGCTCCTTGGCCTTAGGACACTGCAGGCAGAGGGACTCCCTCCACCTCCACCCAAGTCACAGCAGTTATTTCCTTCCCTCTCTTTCAGGATGGCTTTGCAGGTAGCCAAACACACCAGCCTGACTAGCGCTTCTCATCTAAAATGCAAACATAAAGGAAGTAAAAGAGGGAGGTGGGAATGGGAAGGGAAGCAAGCATATCCTTAGACAAAGATCTGAATCCTCTCCCGGATAGCCTGCCGGCAGATGGGGCAGACAGTGAGGGCTGTGCTGCAGTCTGGGCAAGAGCCATGTCCACACTGGAAGACCAGTTTGATTTGGTCATCGATGCAAATAGGGCAGGTGATGCGCTCTTCCATCTGCCGGTAGCGGTTCTGCAGCTCCTCCATGAGCTTCCTCTGATCTGTGGATTCAGAGCTTGGGCTGCACTCCACCTCGGTGCTGTCTGCAGAGGTGGAGAGCAGGAAGAGGGTTAGTCACTAGTGTGCTCGGCCTCAAGCAGTGGCTCTTTAATTAGACTCTGCCCCTCACCAGCAGCAAATCGGTTCAGACTAAACTCTCTTCACTGAGCCTTATCCAGGGATTCCTCAAATAAAAAGCCTGAGATGACGCTTTTACAGACTGGTCAGTGTTGCTTTCCTCTATTTAGTTGCTCAGCTGGTTTTTGTGTGTGTGGTTGGTTGGGTTTGGTTTTTTTTTTAAGGGAAACCAAACGTCTGAAATGTCCTGCCTTGGTGTTCTGGAAGATGCTTCTGCTACCTTCAAGTAAAAACATTCAAAGCTGGTTGTGATGCTCTGCCATGCTAGTCCATGAATCCTTACAGTGCTGAGTACTATGTTCTCTCAACCTCCTGTTCACATTTGGGATTAAAATTTCTGGTTAAGTCTTTCAGGACACAATGATAAAACAAGAAGAAACCATTTGACATCACTCATCTTGACTTTTGCATATAGAGTCATTTGGTCAACTCTATGGAAGAACTCTAAATCCTGGGCAACTGCCAGCTTAAGTAAATAGACTTCTCCTGATTTCAGCTTAATACAGCCCACTGCTCATCTTCTGCTCCTCAATCTTTGATTAGGTAGCTTTACAATTCAATATACATGTCCCTTTCCCCAACGTTCTGGAATTAGTTGCACTTCAGCGGTGCAAGAATTGATTTCAAATCCATAAAGGTGAAGCAAGTTTTGGGACAGGGAGCTTGCTAAAGGCAAGCACTGAAGACATCACTGATAGCCAAAGTCCTGCTGATATTTTCAGAGACCTTGATGTTCCTCCACCAGCAGAGATCTGCATGCAAATGTCTTATTTGGAATTCTCATCATTATTTTGTTGCCTGTCTGTAGCAAAGACAAATGCTCCTGACTACTGTCAGATAAACCTGATTTTTTTTGCATTATGGAGTTCCAAAGAGGGTTTCTGTCTTTGCCAGTTATGTGTGTCCAATGCCACATGACAGATTCTTGGTTCCCCTACGCTTTTGTCCAGGCATCAAGTCACAAGACCATAGCCTGACTCCAACAAAGGAGTCTACAATACCATGAGCAGCAGGACACACAATTCATTTTCACGTGCACCTGCCCTAAGAGTGATCTCAGCTAGAAACACATCAACTCTCACATCTGTTATGGTCAAAGCTTCAGTGGGCAACCTGCATTAATTTTATGGCAAGTGCAAACCTGCTTCTAGCTTGCTGAGATGCATAACATTGCTCATGCTGGATACTGAGTAATGAAAGACAATCTGTTTAAAGCCAGGCTAGAGAGCTTTACTGAACCAATCCAGCTCAATGATTCCGCCCTGCCCAGGCACTGGAATTTCAGCCAAAGGAGAAGCAAGGTTTTCACAAGACATCATTTCTCCTTTCTCACAAATTTTCAGTGTTCAATCACCACCTGTGAAAATAGTTACACTGACACATGAAGAACCTGGTGTTTGCTTTCAATACACAAAATAAGCCAGGCACAGGACAAGCTTCCTCAAATGTCCTGTCTTGTCTATGCAGTTTGAGCTTGGCCTATGACACCTGAATCTACCTTTTCCTCTCTAAAGGTGGCCAATGCAACAAACCCCCACCCAAAACACCACCAAAAAAATCAACTCCCTTCCTTCTGTTTATTTCACTGAAAAATCGTTGCTGCTGCTCAAACTAACACTGCACTGAACAGCAGGGCTGCAAACATACCTTGTTTCAGTTTTTTGGTTATTGTCACTTGACATTTGATGCACTTTTTCATTCTCCTGGAGCATTCTACAACGAATAATACAAGAAGAGATTACAATTAAGCCCAGTGATGCCAGGATCAAGAGGAAGACAACAGACTCAAGAACATCAGCTCTGAACAACCTGAGACCTGCCTGGATGATTAAGATAGTTCCTGCACAGAAATGAGGACACTACCTTCTTTTTAAGCTACATCCCCACCTCCTGGTACAGTCTTCTCTATACCAGTAACAAATACAACACCTTCAAGTCCTCAGTGCTGCGTGCTACTGGAACTGCTGCACTGTGGATCAAAACAGCCCTTTGCTCCGAGGAAAAAGGATGCAGCTCTGGCACACAGTCCTTACCAACTTCCCTGCGGTCAGATTGTGAGTGCCTCGCAAGATAACAAAACTTGCTGACACGTCTGAGCAGGCTGCCATTAAAACAACTGAAATGCAAACCAGTAACAAAAGCCAGAGAGGGAAATCCTTCTCAAGAGGGTTTTGAGGGATAAAGCACTGCCAGCTAGAACATCTGGCTTTCCTTCTGAATTATCCAGAGCATCTATAAGCACCAGCAAAGCTGCCTGGGGTCCCACTCAGCAGGTAGTCAGAACACTCTCTGCTTCTCAGAGAGCTTTGGACATCTTCGATAAGATGGCTGTGCTGAAATCATGCTGGGGGTGTTTCGGGACACAAACAGCACAATAGCTTTGTGTCTAAACTCAGCCTGATTTATGAGAGTCCAGCTAGGGAAGCTATGTGTTGGAACAGAAAAGAAAAAATTTTTAAAAATTAAATAAAACCCAGACGCACTTACCTTCACACACAATACTGTGCTGGCACGGGAAGAAATGGATGAGCAAGGCCAGCTCTGAGCAGACCAGGCACTCTGTGGGGACTGCCACACTCGAGACACTAAGGTTGGTCATTGTGTTGGGGGTGGTGTGCACACGGCGAAGGCTGCAGGTGATGGCTGAGCTGTCTGAAGAAACCTGCTGTTCCCTGCAACCATGAACATGCAACAAAATTTGAGCCACACAATCCAAGTAACATTGTATTGATCCCTGACAAACACTCCACATGGAGGCAGAGCAGCAGATGCTCAGGTAACAAACTTGTGAACCTTCACTGCCCTAGTGGGACCAGCTCAGCCTCTAGCAGCTGGGATTCTGACTGGATCTATCTAAAACAAAAGGGAAAGAACTGGGATAACTAATATTTAACACAAGTTGAAACTGCTCTTTTGGAGGGTGACAGTAAGGTATCGATGGTGCAATCACATGCTGGGAGGAGTCAACTTTTAGGAGCTATTTAAAAAGTGAGGCCCTAAGGATCCTCTGTATTTGCATGTTCCTGGAAAGTGCTTGGGGTGGTTGTCTCTGAGTTTGCTGCTTACAGAATACAGGTTCAGATTCAGACTTCTATCCTGAATTATGAGCCCCAAATCCAAAGCCCTCAGCATTCAATCCATCCATTGGTTTTCCCACCAAATGGATATCTGCCAGCTAGACCTACTATCTAAACTGTAAGTCTGATTAATGATTGAACAGAAGGGACAAGGATGGTCATTTACTAGCAAACGTCTTCAGTGCTACCACAAAATCCCTGGCCCCCCAGGAGTACTGTGAAGGGATGCTTTTTGGTCTTTTGATATAAAGTCAATAAGTTTCTGGGAGGAAACTGCTATCTAGCTGCCTACCAAAGTGGCAGCAGCTTCATTATAAATGTATATTTATATATATTTATAAATGTATATTATAAATACATTTTTATATTCTTCCAGACCTATTCATTTCAGCCAGACTAATCAAGCAGTTTAAGAAGGTACAGCTAACCATCCTGTCCCAACGGCTCTTGTACACGATGCTGGGACTCACTGTGGTGTACAGGGCCTACGACCCAACCCTGCAGACACCCCCCAAATCCTCCAGTCAAACCTCAACACAGAGCCTGAAACCACTACACTTATGAGAAACATCAGTCTGAAAGGACTGGCGTTCTTTAGGTGAAAAAATTTAATCCAACATATACTCCACCGACAAAATTCCTATGGAAAATGTTTAAAGGGACACGTTTCACCTGTTATTGACACTGGACCAGGAGCATGGGCAATTACAGCAGCTGCTGCGTGGTTCCTCCTCCAGCAGTAACATGACTGCGGGTCTGTGCCCTCAGATCAAACAGAACTCTGCTTTCATGGTTGCAAAGTCAAAATCCAAACAAACATTTCTCAGAACCTGAGATAAAGCCATCTTTGACTTGTTAGTCTCCCTTGGCTTTTTCTCAGCCATTTCTCTTATCAGTTGAAAAACAAGCATTTATCTAACTCTGGAATAAAGTCTGCGGATTCTGGTGCCCACCCTTTTGTTGCCCTTCCTCTTTGTTTAGACTTTAAATAACTGCAGAATCCAGTGGAAGTAAAACAGAACCCAGAATTACTCTGCAAGAGAGAAGTTGCTCTTGGCTTCAGTGGCCAGTCTGAGAGCCTCAGGGCTCTCGAAGTCAAGAGGCCAAATTTGCACCAAGGAGTATTAATCTGCTTTTCCTGACTCGTTCAAATGGCAGTATGCACCTTTAAATAACCCCTCCCAAAAGGCAGGGTCAGCAACCAGCTCCAGATGAAGCAGGAGGTGCTCAGACTGACATCTAAACTGTTTCAAAGATGTTTCATCCCTCCTGGAACAACAGTGGCCTGCAGTGACACCACAGTGCTGCAGGAGCACTCTGCATTTTGGATGGAAGCACACTGTAGCTAGCTTCCAGAGGACTTGGTTTACCTGAATTTCTGTGAGAAGTCTTTGACGATCTGGACAATCCTTCCATCTGTAATGAGGTCTAATGGAGACTTTCCCCGATGGTTTGCATAATTAATATCTGCTCCTTCTTGTGCTAAGTAACATGCAATTGCAGTTCCAACATTCAGCTCTACATTTCCAAGAAAGCCAGAAGCCTGCAGCTAAAAGATGTTGAGAAACACTCTCTGTTAATAGAAAAGGTTTCTGTTACATGCCTTTGATCTGTATCAAATTCTAAACAAAGTCTTAATCCTTGTACTTACAATTTGAAAGCGCAATTTAGATTTATTTTTTTTTAAAACATAAAAAGATCCTTCAGCATGTAAATAGCAGATTCAAATCTTGCATTCCAGGAACAAGAGTGCATAAGACTGGTTCTAACTAGTGCTAATCATTACTAATCATAGTAATAGGCTTTAAGTTCTTCAGGTACTGAAAAGGACGTACACTGAACACACCACAGAACATACCAATTGAAGAATGTGTATAGAGCCCTAAGTGACAGCTATTTAAGTTATCCAAACTACTTTGAAGTCAACAAAAACATTTTCCACTGACTTAGAAGACCACGGCAGGTAGATCAGGGCAAGTAAAATTAGACGTGAATGAGTCTACAGCATCTGGATATAACGTCAATGTAAACAGCATTGGGAATGACAGGCACAGATCCCTCCCGTTGTTCTAAGCCTTCCTGCACCCTGGACTAGCTATTGGCTGTCCCTGGCACAAGCTAAGGCCTAACAGCTAACAAAGCTGCGAGGCAGGCTTTCAGAGAGATAAAACCCACCCTTGCTGCTGACCCTCTGCTCAAATTTGCAGGCAGAGAAATTCAGAAGGAGCAATCGCTGAGCTGGTGTGGGGTGTCTCTGTGGAACGTCCCTGAGGACCTGAGGCTAGAGCATCTTTAGCCACACAGGTAAACCATCAACTCATGCTGTCAACACTGGTAGCTCGGTACAGAGCAGAACAGAACAGCAAAGCAACAGGCTTTTTCAAGGCAGAAAGGAGGTGCGGGGTGGTTTGGCACACAGCATGCGGCCCTTCAGAATGGTGGTCTAATTTATTCTGATAATTTCAAATTACAATTAAAAAAAAAAAAAAAAAATCTATGCCAGATTTTCCAGTGTAGTACAATGGAATCATTCTCATTCCATCCATAAAATACAGCCAACGTTTGCACTCTCGCTTTGCCCTGTGAGTCTGGTGTGTGCACATGTTGGCATTTACATGGATGGCAGAACACTTTGAAGGGCTAATTTATTATCTTTGCTAAAAAGCCAGACTAAGCATCCAGTCCTTGGCATCTCATGCACTGATTGCTAGCTCTAAGGCCTTTCCTGAAAGGCCTTATATAATGGTGAAATCCAGTTCAGGCTCTGTAACAACATAGCCTTTATGCTCTAGCCTGATATGTCTCACCTCCCACATTCTGCTCTACATCTGCAGATAACTGGGGTGTTTGTGGTTAGCTATCCTCATATTTTCCATGCCATCAGACAGAAATGAATCGCTGTGGTTCTGGGGCATGAATTAAGCCCAAGACTCTTGGCTCTGCAAGTGGATTTATGACCTTTCCCATGTCAAGACAGAAGCGCACAATGCTAGTAAAAATATCAGGGGAGACAGTATGAATTGTTGTCTGACTATGTGAAGTTTCATGCTATAAATTCAAGCATGGCCTCAGAGGATCTATTCTTGCTTTCCCACAAGCAAGAAGGCTTGTTTCCATGCTCCCCATCTGCACTGGCTTTACACAATTTCCCTGCCTTCCTTTGGCCCCTTGGATCCCACTATCTCCTGTCATTCTCACATCAAGCATTTTCCTGCCCTTGGTGCAGGAATTTCTCCAACTCCCAACTCACCTTGGACAGGACGGTCAACCCCATCTCCCCTTCCCGCTTCTCCATCATGACAGACATCAGCTGCTGCCGTTCCAAGGCAATGTGCATGGCTGTGTCTCCATCCTCATCTTCGGCGTTGACATCGCTGCCCTCGCTGACCAGCAGTTGCACCATCCCTACGTGTCCCTGGATGACAGCCAGGTGCAGCGGCGTCTGGTTACGGTTGTTCTTGAGGTTGACATCACAGCGGCCCTGGAAGAGCAGAATTGCATCAGAGCGAGCTGTGGCTGCTGAGTTTGGCCGAAGCAGAGTGCTGCAGCTGTGGTGCTTCTTGAGGCCCCAGCTCTTGAGTCCATCTTTGTCATGACAGCAGTACAGAAATCTCCAAGAGAGCTACATGATCCAGCTCCCTGTATCTTAGCCATGTGGCCCACACACCTCAAATATCAAGAATGAGAGAATCAGAAGCCAAATGCCCAACTGACACACAGGTAACATCTTCCTGGTGATGTGAATATGATAATTCATCACTTCCCCGATACAAACAAATCCTGGAACTACTCCAAGCAAACAGTCCTAGACTAGCTCAGTCATAGACTAGCTCTTCTAAAGCAACATTGATTCCTTGCTGGCTGTTGTGCTTTCATTTCCCCTCTTCAAAGCAAAGAGGAGAAAAACCTGTTCAAATCTGAATCATTCTGCCCCTCTGCCAAACCTGAGGGTTAGAGACAGAGAGCCTTTAAAGATACGGCTGTGCTAACGCAGTGATTATGCCAGAAATAAAGCAATCACAGTACTAAGTAGTCAGTGCTCCCAGACATCTCTCCTCTACAGGACTCATCTGTGGATCCATTAAATCCTTGTTGTAGTGGTTTGGATCCCCTTGTAAGGATGGATAAACTCAGGCACCAAACCCCTGAGAAGAAGAAACAAAACCCAGGAGAGCTGACGTAGTTGTCACCTTCACTGTCACTTCAAAGCAAAGACAGAGCCTAGCTCTGACTCCACAAAAATCAACAGCAAAGTGCCAGTCAGGTCACCATCCTTCAGTCTGTCATTTGCATTGCTAAAGAATGCTGCTCACCAGGGGCAGGGCTAACACTTCCTTATGACTGAAGATAAATAACCTGGAATAAACATGTCCAAATATTTTGTTCTGCACTCAAATGAAATACGTGCCTTCAGATATACTTTCATGAAAATAAAGAGTGAGAAACCCAGCACATAACAACCACCAGCGGAGGAGCTTCAGCGTACACCTGGAGTGAGGGAAACAGAGCTCTGACCTATGACCTGTACCTGGGAGGTAGGGAAGGTTCTGAATACAGATCTACACACTCTTTAATGAGCAGGTTACCAGCTATTCTGAAGTCTTTTCCCTTCATACCCATCACTTCACTGAATATTGCCCAACAAGCTCATTTCAACCCACTTGGTTCTAGTCTGCTCTAGCCTCCTCTACTGCCAGGCCAAAGGAAAGTTCCCCCAGGAATGCTGACTCTTGTTCTTCAAAGTCTGGCAAACAATGCCAGCTCTTCAAAGAGACAGAGACATTCCTGGGGATCCCGGCATTAACTCAATAGTGCTTGGGAAATGCGGAGGTTTGGGGGTGGGACAGATGGGAGTTTTTGGTGATGGTTTTGGTTTGTTTCTTACCTCTTTGATGAGAATTTCTGCGACTTCTTGGTGATTATTGAGAGCAGCAAGGTGCAGGGCAGTGAAGCCATCTTCCTTTTTGGAGTCAACCAGCTGTCGAGCTCTTGCTAGAATCTTCTTTATGGCTCTAGAGTATTGGAGGTTAACAGAGATGGAAGAGTTACTTTATCAGGAAGGAAAACAACGCAGAAGAGACAGGCCTGCCTCTTCTGCTCAGCAGTTATGAATGTTCATGTTTTAACAGGCAGCACCATGAGCTGGCACTTGTGATGCAGAGCACTCCCTCACAGATTGAATTACAAGAATAAAACAAAAGTCCTCAGTTATCATTTAATAAAGCAGGGTAAACTCACACTGCTATGAAAATAATGAGCAGATTTATCCTTGGAAGAATTCCAGAGGCTCTCAGTTAGACACAGTCTTTTCAAGTACTGTTTACTACAGACCTTCTCCTGTCCTTCCCATGTGTGAACCCAAACATCTATGGAGACCATTCAGAAGCAGACAGATTTCCTAGCCAAGCTAGGGAAGTATGGGAAAGATGGGATGGGAAAAGCAGGCAGCAGTTTCCTGTGAATCCATGAAGGAGAGCAACAACTACACCTAGCCGTATCTAAACCCAAGAAATGTATGACCAACCCTTTCCTCCTTAGCTATCCAGAACTACATCTGCTACCTTCTTATTGTTAAGGCAGCAAGCACGAGTTAACATCTGTAAAAGCAGTAAAAATTAAACAAGGCCACTTACAGCTTGTTGCCTTTTAGGGCAGAATAGTGGAGCAGGTTGAAGCCTTGACAATTCTGGACAGTGAAGTCTATGTTGGGTACTTCAGTGAGAATCTCAATAAGGACTTTGTAATCTGCAGTGATAGCATAATGCAGGGGGGTGTCTCCCTGGGAATCCTATACAAGGAGACCAAAGCAGAGCACAGGTTAACCACCTCAGAGCGCCCAATGGAACAGCTCACCCTGAGGGCCAGTTCAAGACAGGAAGATACACACAGGGTCATCAGGTCACACACACTCCAGGCCAGCCAGCGCTGGCATCCATAGCAGCTTGACAGCCTCTGTGAAATTCTTTCTCCAGGGCTGGAAACCAGCTGCTGAGCAGGCACGTGCCAACATTCCCAACTAGCTTTGAGACTGACCCAGCGCAGTCCAGTCCCACCATCACAGAAGCACAGCCTAAAAATGGACTGGGACCAATTCGCCATCACTGCCCTTCAAGTTCCTAAATGCCAGTCTCCAAAACATCACCACTCCTCACTGCTGGGAACAGGAGCGTTTCAACACCACACATTAGCAGCAGGTCAGCTCTCGCTGGAAGCCCAAGTCCAGCACAGCACCAAGTGCTACTGGATTGAGCTGAGCAGACTCACGGTGATGAACGGACAGACCCAAACCTGGAATTTCCAAGTACTGGTGTTGTGGTTTAAACCTGGCTGACAGGCAGACACCACACAACCGCTCACTCCCCTTCCCCGTCCCGAGGGGTCAGGGTTAAAATTGGAGGGGTAAAGGTAAGGAGACTCGTAGGTTGAGATAAAAGCAATGTAATAACTGAAACAGAACACACAAATGAGTGATGCACAGTGCAATTGCTCACTACCTGCTGACCAATGCCCAGCCTGTTCCTGGCTAGTGATCCCAGAGGAGGGAAAATCCTGAAACCGCAGTCCCGGAAGAGAGTGCCAGAGCTTCCCGGCCAGCCCTCATCTATATACTGAGCATGACATTATACGTTATGGAATATTTCACTGGCCAGTTTGGGTCTGGTGCTCTGGCTCTACTCCCTCTCAGTTTCTTGTGCAGCTGCACACTGGCAGAACATGGGAATTTGAAAAGTCCTTGATTTTTTAGCAACAACTTAAAACAACAGTGTATTATCAACATCCTTCTCATACCAAATCCAAAACAGAGCACTAATGTAACTACTAAGAAGAAAAACTACCTCTATGCCAGCTGAAACCAGGTCTATGAAGCAACAAATGGTGTAAGACATAAAGCAGCACCACCCTGCCTCAAAAAAACAAATAAAAACCCAAACACCCTCCAACCCAAATCCCACAAAACCCAAAACTTACTGGGAGGTTGACATCACAGTTGAGCTCGCAGAGGGCCCGCACCACCTCTGTGAATCCTTGACTAACAGCAACATACAACGCTGTGCACTTTGCGTTGTTTAACAGGTCTGCACTGGCTCCTTTAGCAATAAGCACACGGGCAACCTCAGCTTGGTTTCTGATTTAAAGCAAGCAGTAAGACAGGTTAGGTTCAGTCCTGCGCAGACAGTAAATGCTTCCTCCATGCAGGGCAACAGAGGTTCTTGGGTGTTGTATCTCTCAGCCTCATTCCATCTCCTCTTAGTATTGCAAAAAACCAAACCACAGAACAAAAAACCTTTCTAATTTGTACTCTAGAATTTGCTCTCTCTTTGCTTTAAATCAACAGGAGTCTCCCACTCTTAATGACAGATTCTTCCCTGGTGACTAACAACACAATTCTACCTTTCATTACTCCAGAAAATACATGCGCTTACAGAAACCAACCAAACAAATCCCAACCATCCAAACCACCCCCCCATCCCCCTGAAAAAAGTCTAATCACCAAAACCACCTTATCACTTGTTCCAGTTCCCCCAAAATTTCTAGCATGGAAGCTGACCTAGCTGTGGAGGTTAAATTAGTGCACTAAGAAACACACCTGTGGCCCTGAAGCTCAAAGGCCAATTTTTATATGAGGTAAAATCAGAGAAAAGCCTCCATCAGCCACACACCCATCACACAGACTACACATTCATATCTAGAAATATCCTTTTCCAGCCCTTTATGTCTTGTAGCAGAGACGGGCAGAAGAAAAATACCCTACCCAAAAGCAGCGTAGTGCAGGGCTGTATCCCCCTCTTCATCCTTTAGGTTGACAGCAGCATGTGCCTGCAGCAAAATCTTCACAACATCCAGGTGCCCCTGGTAAGAGGCAATCTGCAGGGCAGTTCTACCCTGGTTCTTTGCGTCGACCTACAGGAAGGGCAGACAGACACAGCAAACAGCTTGGTTAGGAAAGTCCCTGCCCGGGGTTCCGGCTGTAGCCCTGCTCTACAGCAGCCTCACAGGATGGAAGTCACTAGCTGCAGAACAGCTGCAGGCTTGGAAACACTAAGCAGAGCCCATGCCCCATCAACTCCACTTCACGTACATCAACTACAAGGCTGACCTTCTCCCTTCTTGTCTGAATTCTGGGACAAGCAAGTGAACAGAGCTGGAAGCCAGGGCTCTAATTGCAGCTCTGATGCCAAATCCCTCTATGCCTGCAAGCAGAATGTGTCTTGACGTCTCTGCCAACAATTCCTCTCCCAATAGGAAAATGTGTGAGGAGATCAAATTAGCTTTGCATAAGGCTTTGAAGATGCCAAGTCCTCATTGTTCTATGTTGCTCCAGGTACTGGGCACAATGGCTGGAGGGTATATCAAAGTGTTGAAGTGCTGCAATGAGATTTTTTGAGAATTAAAGGGACTGAAGAACAAAGAGAGGCTGTATGAAAGTCAAGAGAAAAAGAAAGGAAAAGCATCTACTGAAATCAGCAGGAGGCTAAGGAGAAGAGATGAAGGAGCTAGCAAAACTCAGCAGACTGGCAAGGAAAACAAAGGGTTTTTTCCTTGCAGCTGGATCTACGCAGCAGTCGGGGCAGCAGGGCAGGCAAGACTTCCCTGGATTCACTCAACATGATGGGCAAGTCATTTAAGCAAGAAGCAGCCACTGTGTTATTCTTCTATTTACACAAGACAGACAATGCTGATAAGCTGGAAGGGCCTTGGCAAGCAATTCCAACTTGCACTACTATAGGAGCCTCAAATCCAGCCTCCTCTTGCTGTATATGACACTAACAGAATTACCTGATTTATTAATATAAATATTAGAACAGAAATAGAATATAGAATGGAAACAGAAATCTGATAAAAATAACTAATAAAGTAATGGGTTCCTGACTCTTGGCACTTTCTTATCTGGGATAAATTTGACAATTGCAGGTATTTGTCTATTCCTCCATCTCCAGAGGCCCCCATAACTTTGTAAATAAAGAACTATAATAAATACCAGACAACTAACCACTACCAGCTTCACATGGGTTCCTTCAGAATTGCTCCTAGTTTTCCTGGTTCATGTATCCAGCTATTCCTGCCAGCCATGCAGACAGTCTCAACAGAACTTAAGATTTTGTTACCAATGGTTTCCAGGGACACTGCTGAAACACTCTGTCCTCTGGTTCTCCTTTTTAACCTGTTTATAAACCCTGTGCCCCTCACCGAAGGAGCCTGAACCTTCAAACAGGCAGCTTGAAAGAGCAGTGATGTGAGGAGATGTGATCCTAACAGTTTGGCACTCCGCAAGCACATGAACTGTACAGCCACAAGTCAAACCCAGTCCCCCGCTCCAGTCAGACGTGAGATAAAACACTGCACAGACATGCACAGCATCAGGATCTGGGCAGCTTTTCTCTTTCCTGATTCCAGCAATACTATTTTGCAAGGTTATCTAAGGACAGACACGTTCAGCCAGACACAACCCGTGGCTTTATTTTCCAACAGAGTCTAGATGCTCAGACATCTTGTTACTGTTTTCATATAGATAAATACCTCTCCCCCGAGTTCTACAGGTGCAGCATTCATACAGGAAGTCTGGAAAAAGCCAGCTTTGGAAACATGTTTTAAGGGCTTAACTCTAGTTCTGATTTAATGCCACAAACTGGAGCCATGAGATATTCATATTTCACATGCAAATCTAATCCTAAATTGCAGCAAAATAATCGTTCAGCTGTTAGGATCTAATACTAGGTCTGAAAAATTTATTATTTTTCTCCAATCCTTTCCCCCCACTTGGCTATAAAGTTTTATTACAATATTTTAAAGAGCAGCAACAAAAAGCAACTGTTGAGGATATCTTCAAAACTTGCCTTGTCTGGGTACTTCTGAAGGAGCTCCCGAACTTTAGCTGCATTGTTGAGTGCTGCACAAATGACCAGGCAGCCTGCATGCTCTGACTCTGTCTTCTGGGACAGCAGTTTCTCCAATACAGTAATCAAAGTACCTGGTAGGAATGAGAAACAGGCAGAGGTTAAGAGGGCCAAAGAGCACGTGTGTTTGTGCTATCGTTGGCATAGTACAGCTGTGTAACTTCAGTATGGGCCTGCCAGGCCTAGAATACTTTGCTCACACAGAGAGCTTTACAAATTTGTGGTTCATACAGAACTTTGCCTTTACAAGTCTGATGTTTTGAGAACCCAAAAGACAAGAGATCAAGCTACTGAAGACCAACACAGAAAAATCACTACTAAAAGGCAAATAATCCGAAGAGGAATGCATGGTCTGCCCTCTCCCCCATGATCCTGACATCTATATGGCAAGGCTATAAAAAATTTTATGAGCAGATGTGCAAAATCCCCTCTACCACATCATGTGATCCCAAATTCGATTTTGAACTGGGCAAAATAATCATCGATTTGACCACACTTGCACACAAGGACCTGGGAATATTTCACAAGCATTCAAGAATTAGTATTCTCCTACAGGAAATGCAGCAGGATGGAACAGGAAATTGAGACAGATCAAGGCAGAAGCAAACACCGAACTTAGGGCAGTGCTCTGTTTGCATTTCTGAGCCCTAATTGCTGTGTTTTCCCATTAAGGCCAGCTTTACTTTCTCAGTAAGGCACAGCTTGGTTATTGAGCTCTGTCCAGGGAAGATCAGGCAGCTGCAGTTTAACACTGTCCAAAGAGCGTTGCTGTTGTTACACCAGAGCAACCATTTCACAATCCCTGACAGATAAGATATCTCTGTTCTCACTATCTCACTTTTTGACTCCTTTGCATTCTCCGTTGTCATGAGATTTGCTTCCTCATCTCTCTGATAGGCTGTCAGGCAAGCTGGGTTAAACGTCCAGGACTGCCCTCCAACCGACACTCGCAAATCTCCATCCCCATAGACTTTGATCACTTTGCCGATGTGCCCTAGGGTCTGCAACGGAAAGAGAGAAATGATTTTTAAAAAGTGAAGATGCAGCATGCTCTGCTTCTCAGAACCAATGCCATGCTAAGAGTGGTTTCGCAGGCGGCACTCCTGCTGTGTGAAAAGAAGCACCAAACAGTGACACACTCGCAGACAGCTCCCACTTCAAGGACACCAGAGGGTTCTCAGCAGTTTCTCTATTACTGGTTTTACATAAGAAGGGTTTCCCAGACACATTACAAATGTCTAGAGAGGAAGGTGGTGAAACAACAAAACGTGGTCTGAAGAACCTCAAGAGAACTGATAAAAGTGGGACGAGGAAAGGTTTCCTCTGTGCCTTTAATTGCTTCTGGAGGACACCAGTATTCTGCTTTTTAGCCATACTGGTCTGATCAGACCATTTTTCCACTGGGACACTTTCCTGCCTTATCCCAGAGAATTAGGGAGGGCATAAGAGGACTTGTTTACTTTGGTTAGTGAAACCTCTTATCTAACTCGCTGGTAGCCAAATCCTTTGTCAGATTCCCCATCTACCCGCTTTGCTTTGTGTGCTGCAATAGGATGTGTTACCGATAGCCAACAGCACTAGGCAACATTTATTGTGCAAGGTCTGAGCAGTCCCAGAAAGGTCTGTGCCCTCACTGACCAGCAGGAATACTGGAGGGCAATGCAAGCCCAGGCACTATTACTAATTGCTTGGGAAAACTGAGGAAATTACTGGACTGTTCTGGAACTGGCGCGCACTCACAGGTGCCATTTCATCTGTCCACTCCCCATGACCAGGTTGGAATCGCTTCACTGTTTCCATATCATCTATCACTCGGACAACATCACCAACCCAAAAGGTGTTGAGCTACAAGAAAAAGAAAGTCATAAGCTTTTGGAGGACGAAGCCAGAAAAAGAAATAGTGATCAGTCCCTCCACCCTACCACCACCCTCAGAAAACCCAACCAAACAAGCCCATTGACTCAAAAATCAAGGTATTACAAACAGCATGACTACCAAGAAATCTGTAATCACTGCACTGCAAAGTAAACATAGTTCAAGGGCTGGGGTATTTCTGTTTTAAGCCAAGTGCACATTTAAGTAGGGAAATAATTTGGGACAGAACATTTTTCTTCTTTCCTTTCTTCTTCAAACTATTTATAATTAATACCAGTATAAAGTACATACGGAACTTTCCTTGGTCCATCTCCTCACTATACCTGACTTGGCACTGGAGTTTTTAATTCACTTCAATAAAGGAAGTTAAATCTGTTTGTTATTTAAAACAGAAAAGGAAAACCAGAGTTTATCTGTACTGGTAATTTGGCAGATGCTCCCTCTGCTCACTGAGCTAAGGGAGCACTGGCAAAACACACTTTTCAAAGCTAACTAATTCTGCACAAAACACTCTGACACCGCATTTTCCACTGGTACTGAAATTTTTACCATTGTGACCTTGTTCAAGTCTTTCAGAATTTTGTAGTCTTACGTCAGTTCCTTCTATACCTACAAGCCCTGTTTCTAATCATCCACATTTCAAGCCCTCCAGCCTCTGGGGAAGGTCATAGCTATGAGCTTTAGAAATGTAGACACAAAATTAGAAAAGCTGGATTAAAGACTCAGGTCTTCCAGAAGACTCATAGAAAAGCAAGACAAAGAAAGATGAAAAAAAGGGAGAATAACATGAAGACACAAGAACAAGAAAACAAAATCAAGTGGAAATGATGTGGAAGAAGGTTCATCACTGATGAAAGGCAGCTGCAGAAGGATGAGCTACTGTAGGTCCACTGTTACCACTCTTATCAAAGAAGCTGAAATTAAGAAACGGAATTTACCTTGAGAACTTACAACATTTGAAATGCAAAGGTTCCTCAAACAGCCTAGTAGCCCAACTCCCACTGTCTGCAACCATCTGTCTTAGCTCTGATGGCCTGCAGGAATTTCTGCCTAGAATTACTGCTTTTAAAACAGCTCGGCACTTGCCTGAGACACACTGTGTGCTAACACAGCAGGCTAAGTTGACAGCTATTCCCTGCACCACCTCTAGTTCTCGCCAAGTTCACCTTCCAGCACCTACCTTAGTCAGAGCTCCAGGATGGAAAGTCCAGCGGGTTTCACTGTTGAACTGGACCCTCACGTCCCCTCTGTCCGTGATTCTGTGCACCGTCCCTGTCTGGCCAATGAACTTTTGATGGGGGGAAAAAAAAAAGTAGGGAAAACCCCCTAAATAAATCACATTGCTTAATAGTGGGGAAAACAGGCATTCAACGTATGGCTAAATTACACACCACTTCCAATTCACAGACTAACAGTGCTCCCAAACCTGCTTTAAATGAGATAGTCTCATTGTTTTTCTGCAGGAGGGAAAAGCTGCTTAAGAAGCTCCTCTAAAGTAGCAGCATATTGGGGGAGGAGGGTGATAGGAATACAAAGTGTGAAAAATCCCTGAAAACGCAGCACAAATTGTCCTCCTCTTTCCAAATGACAAAGGTGGGCAGAGATTACAACTTTGTTCTGCAGCATAATACCAGCAAGGCATGCTCGAGATAAAAAAAAGGGGGGGGAAGGCACAGCAGAAGAGACTACATAAAACAAAGTATAGTTGTGTAGTTCAGTGTTTTATATGTTGATTCTGGCAGGTCCTGAGCAGCCAAGAGTTTTGAAGGAGACAAAAACGGCTGATTTCTGAGACGACAGAAGTTACCATTCCTCTGCTTAATATCTCCCTCTACACCTGCATTCGACAATAACAGGAATTCAGAAATGAAGAGGTTTAACAAGCTACACTGCCACATTAAAAAACTATAGCTCTGGGGATGAAGGCTTTAACTGGAATAAAAATAGTCATGGTCCACTGACAACCTTCTTAAAGTTCATGCCAGAAGATGGTAAGTCCCTGCCTGCCAGGTTAAAAAAAAAAAAAGAAAAAAAGAGAGATGGATGCTCAGTTGAATAGATTTCCACATCGAAACTGAAATGACATGGTTTGCGTTGACATTTTAAAGTCTGGTTTCAACAAGACCACTCACCTAAGGGGCAGGTTGGGCTAGCAAGCACATATAACATATCTTTATAATTTTATAGCACTGCTTCATATCCCAAGGCTTCAGACAGCTGTCTCAGGATCAGACCTGCAGGTTATTCAGTTTATTGACTCAAGTGTAGCAGGCATTTGGGTCACCTGGGGCTATGCACTTCCATCCCCCTCCAAAAAGCCACTTTTCTACAAGTTACTAAGACAGGCTCAGAGACAGGTCTTATTACTGCAATGGTGAGTATCAAAATGTGATTTTTTGTCTTGCAGCAAATCTACTGCACAACAGCAGTACTGCCTTCTTCAATACGTGAAGATAATTCAATATGTGAAGGGCCGTATCTGTAGACTATTAAAAGCCAAGAAAGTCGACTTAAGAAACAAAACGCACAGACCTTTTAATTTAAATGGCAGATTTATTCATTTTGCTGTTACCATTTCAGCTGAATGTAAGCCCCCACCAAAGGTTCACAACCCTCTGGAGACGCACTTCCATGAGATTCTAATCTACAGGAATAGCTGTCATTTCTATCTTTACTTTCTCTACTATCTGAGGTTTTTTTAGACAACAGGTGACAACAGACTGATAGCTCTTCAAACCAAAAACAAGTCAACAGGCTAAGCTCCAGGATCATCATATGGGCTGAGAAATTTTAGCCCTGGCCAGGAATAGAGGCCACTGTTGACAAAATACTTAACTTTCATTAGTAGTAATGCACAGTACAAAAGAAACCAAACAGGGAATGGATCCAGAATCCAAGGAAAAGATCCACAGCTCATTTAAACAAAACAGTCATCTTTTTTTTTTTTTTGCACTGGCTTCCAAGACTTTTGAGCAAGTCTTCTGATCCGTTGTAGACTCTTAGAAATTACGCAGGGCTACACAAGACAATTCTCATACAACACAGATTATCTGAGCCTAAAAATAAATCTGATTCCAGCATCCTATCGCTAAAGAACTTGTATTTGTGATTCAGTCAACACAATGTAAATGTAGAAGGTAACACAAAGATGTTCTGGTAACTTCCTAGCCAGTACCTACTTATGTAGTCTGAGATAGTGACTGCTACATTACCGAGAGAAGAGGATCATGCAGAAGCATACCTCAGCCATTTTAGGATTCCAGCCACCATGGCCCTCCTGCATCTCCCGCAAGATGTCGATGTCCAGCAGGCATTTCACTTTGTCCCCATGCTGGAATGGATGCCTGTCCGTGCTTTCTTTCCTCTGCAATTCAGCTGGTTTGCCTAAAGAGAAGAATGACACCACCCACACACATGCAGGATGCAATAATACACTTTGTGTCTCATCTGGCTTTGTAACAGGGGTTGCAAATTAACATAGGCTTAACTGGGGCAGAATGGTGTAAAACCCTTTTTCTGTTGTGGAGTATGCCCTACACACTCTATGGGGCAGCACTACGTAGAGAGACCAAGAGAATGTACCTCTAACTAGCTATTGATAGGGATTAGAACCACCTCGTGTTTAACAAGACACAAGTTCGTCCCTTCCTAGAGAGGGAATGCCTTTGAAAGATGCCTCTCATGTCATGTCAGACATCAGTAGCTGCTGTTCTTAGCAATTCAGTCACCCACAACTGTTGTTCAGCAGACACACCCACACAGTACTCAAAATTCTCTTCCACAGGCAGCCACATAGCTTGTTTTGTCGACTGCCTTCCTCCCCAGCCTTCCTGGGTAGCAAGAGGCCGTATCCCTAGAAATAAGCTCCCCTCCCAACCCTTCCCCTCATGCTCTTGCCAAGCTGCTCAAGGAGAGAAAAGAATTAGAAAGACCTGATTCTGGTGCTGCAAACTCAAGAACAGACCTCTCTGCTTTCCTTCAGGGGAGCAAAAGATGGCCCCTGCACCTCATTAAAAATAATACAACTAAATTACTCACAAGGGAGTTTCATGCATTTGCAGCAGCAAGAAGCTGCCTTGGCAGAAGATCCCTCCTTGGGATACAGCTGTGGGCATCTGATGGTCTTATACAATCTTACCACTCAAAGGCCAAACTACTTTACTAACCACTGTGAAACAAAACACTATGCTCACACACAGACCACTTTTTTAGAATAACACCCATTATACGGGAGTTTTATAAAACCACCTGCTGATTTTCTGTCTTCCCAGCAAAATTGTTTTAGTGTCACAAAATGGCAGCGTCAATCAGAAAATCTCAACAGAAGACTTGTCTCTACGCACCTAATTTTGGGAGATGCTCTTTGTAGTAAAAGCCACCAGATGCTTCCACGGTACATTTCAGGTCCACTTTCCCCTTGTGCCCAACTCTGTAGACATTCGTGGTACCATCAGACCACGTGACGCTGGCCACACTGCGTCCTGTCTCTACATCCCAGCCACGAATATCAACCACACGTCCAATTTTACCTTCACCACCTGATGGAAAAAGAGTAGAAAAAAAAAAAGTGTCCAGCTTGCAGTTTAACTAAGACCAATATACAGAAACTCACCTGACACCGAGATGTTTACTGAGATATAAGGACATCTTTAAATTATCTTAACTAAGTAAAAAAAAAAAAGGAAAAAACTTGTCAGTTCTCCAACTATTCACCACAGAGTGGGCACAGAGCCAGGAGTCAATAGCTGGGGCAGATTAAATTCTGACAGAGGTTGCCAGGGAGGATTTCTGTGGGGCCCCATCACAGGGCACAGTGTTAGTGTTGAACAGAAGCATAGCCGTCTGCTTCCCTGACAGCACACTGCTGCCTGAAGCAATGCCCTCCAGCAAGTGTTCTTCGTATACATGAAAGAAGGAAATCACACACAGAGAAAAATAAATTATTCAGCAGCTCATACAACTTCCTCACAGCTTCCACGATTCACCTTGATCTGCTGAAGGTACAAGAGAGCTCAGACACCTTTATAATGAGTGAAATTACACCATGAGACGACTCAGCTTGACCAGCTAGGAGGGAATCTCTACATTAAACTCACTGAAAGCCAGCCAGCCATTTACTCCAGAATACAAATACTGAAAAGCTGAATTCTGTGTAGAAGCTGCCATTCCTCCTGGTGTACAAAACCCCCGCCTAGCTAGGCAATGCACAGCGTCATGGCACCACACTGTGGCAAGATAAAAACACAGCAGCGCTGTAAAATCCACCCAAGAGCTTTAATCTCCCCCCAACACTGGCCAGGTGGAGGAACATCAAGTAAAGTTTGTTTGGGTACTTCACCTGCCCAAGCAAGAAGGAATAGTACTGAACCAATCCAGACCAGGAGGATGTATTTGTGAGAAGGTCAATGTGGCTGAGCACACGGGCCATGCTCTCATCCAAGACACAACAGTCCATCCCCACTGAACCCAGCGACAGGCAGGCAGGATTTGACATCCCCTACCTCACTCTGCTGCCAAGTCACTGCACCAGCTTGGGCAAGTCCCAGCACTGATCTAGTGCCTTCCCAAACGGGGACAGCAACATCTGTTTGTGGACAACTGAGCAGACAGTGAGCTTCCAACTGCCTGCAAAGTCTTGGAATTTAACAGCTTAAAGGAGTTAACTTCCTCGTCTAACTGCATATCTATCTAAAAAGCATAGTACAGACAAACCAGTGGGCTTATTGGCAGTTCTACAATTGAAAAGAACACACCTTTAGAGGGCTGGTCTGAGAATCAGAAACTCCCAATATCTCTTGATTTTTACTGGAAGAAAAATATTTTTTAAAATCTCTCCCTAGAAACAGCAGATGGATCCCACTTCTGTACACAACTCACACTGCAGCCACTTACCAGATCAGCACTCCAGATACCCACCCACATAAATATTATCTAGGAAAACACAATTTAAGTGACCAAAAGCATTACTGGGAGGTAACCTTCACAGCTATGCCTAAAAAAGCCTTCTAGGTTAGAACCCAGATCCCAGCCGCAGCTAACAGTAATTTTCATTTTCTTTTCTGCAGATAACCATAAACAACTGTCCAGTCCAAAATTAATCAGGATGCCAGCTCTTAGAAAAGGAGGCTACATGTAAATTGCAGTTACTGATCATGGGAAGGGAGAGCCTCTGGACAGTAGCAATGCCCAAGTATGGGAACACAGCAATCTTGCATCAACACAGTGTGTTCCTTTGACTATATTAACGTGGACAGCTTGTAGCAGCTTCCTGTCCTCTCTCTGCTCTTTCAGTCTGTAAAAAACCTGGTAGGTATCACTGGCCTCAACTTAATGCTGATAAACTCAGCGCCAGTGACAAAACCTTGACCCTTGCCCTGTTCAAATGCTTTTCTCTGAGGAGGGTGCTAGCTTCCACTTCCAGAGTGTTTGGACTCAGAAATGATAGTAAGGAAAAATACGTATTCACTGAAAAGGTAGAACTGACTGCAGAGCTGCCAGGGCCACCCTGACCACACCAGAGGAAAAAAAAAAAAGTTTGGTCAATTGGCTGATTTCTGCAAAGGGCTTCAGGCAGCAGGAACACTAAAAAGACACAAGCAAACAAACCCAAGGCCATCCATCAGGTTTCTCAACTAGCTGCTATCGCCCTTAGCAGACACACAAGACCACGTGATCAATGCACAAACTCACCAGGACCCTATGACAGGTTACACATTACCGTATGTTACCTCAGTAAATGGAAATCGAGTTGGTGTGTCAGTGCTACCAGGAAGCCAAATGGCTGTGGATAGGGGCAGCTCCATCAAAGCCAAGGCAATACTTGTTAAGAGACCAGCTGAGGGACTGGCCTTTTGTTTCTTCTCACTTGTTTTGCACATACAACTGCTTTCGGGTCACAGTCATCGTAACCAACACAAGTCTCAGACGTGTAAATGTTGATCTGATCTCAAAAGGATGGATTAGCTGCACTGAGCATAAGCTTCTTTTGCTCTCAGACCCTGCCAAGTATCTACAGCCTCCACTCAACCCAGAGCTGCAATAAATGGTGGAGCCAACACTGGAAGCCTCTGAACTTCTAACTTCATTATTAAAGGAAAAAAGAGCTGTCAACATTACAGCGTGTACAAGTCTCTGCAATAGAAACAGACAGTAAAGTTTCCTTCACCCTGCAGAGAAACTGGTATCAGTGAATTAGACACAGCCATTATACTCCACGAGCAGCTCTAGAAAAGGTGGTTTTGTCCCTTTACATTTTCCATCTGAAGTTACAATTCATACAGAAAGGAGTAACCACAGCAAATGGTTCTTCATTAAAGCTCCATGTGAAACACTCCTTACAGAGCATTTTGCTTCACCGTTCTTAAGCGTCCAAATAGACATATTTCAAAAAACTCCAAAGGAAAAATGAGTACTGTACACAAAGGCACCTCACTCCCACTGTGAATGGAAGCTTTTTCTGAAAAAGATGGGTCTTTATTTTCTTGCATCATGGTGTACATTTATAGTTCTATAACAAGATCTTCCAGGATGGCTCCCATGAGTTTTCACATCTATGAAACAGGAGGAGCAAAACTTCCCTCCCACACCCTAAATGAATGCATACAGTTTGTGTCACAGATGTTTGTAAACAAATACAAGAAAACAAATAATATTTAATACTCTCAAGAACAGCAGCCTGCATCATCTGAACAGCTTCCCTAGAAGCTACTGCTCAGCACATGCAATTTCAACTAGAAATTTAGAGGAGGAAAAAAGGAAAAAAAAAAAAAGGAAAATATCAAATGGCGTTTTACAGGACATCTCAAAAGAAGCTTACCATCTTGGTTACCCCACTCCCAGTCAGGGCCACGGACTACTTTAGCTCCCTGGAAAGTCCCTTTTAATGTGATGCGAGTCAAATTCTGTCGAGGACTCACTAGGACTCTGGAAAAATAAAATAATAGAAAACAAATTAATTTACTGTTACTACTCACACTTTATAAATCTCTGTTCCAAGCAAGGTCTGTCATGAGGACCAAGTATACCACATTTACATACAGAAAAACATGGCCTGAGTTCTGAAGAGCATGTAAGAAGTGAGAAAAAACCCAATAAAATAGCTGGACAGGGTCTTTGATCCTAAAAGCTGGTCTCCCCAGGAAGATCAGAATACTTCGGCACTGTTGCACTGATGGCAGAAAGACAACTAGTGAATAATACACTGGGCTAAAAAAGACACAGATTTATCTCTAAACATAATCAAAACCTGTGAGATCTGTGGGGAGCTTTAAAAAAGTTCTGTGTTTCTCTCAACTGTGGGATGCGGATAATTGGGAACAGAGGCTGCTGCTACGTGAGCAGGAGGAACAGGCGCCCTTCAGTGACAGTCTGTGGAGACAAACACCTATTTACACCCAAGCAGCAGGGCTCTGGTGGGGTGTGTGTGTCTCTCTCCTGTTATTAGACACCAGCATGTCATCTTGGTGACTCAGGAAGGTGAACATATATAAACACAAAGATTCAAAATTATTACCTTCGCTCACTCACACACAGCACGCTTAGCCATGAAGGAAAAAAGATCAACCTTCTGTCAGAATGTCAAGAGCCTTGAGGGGGCTGTGTTGGGTAAAAATGAAATCTACTGGCTCCAAAGAAGAAAAAAATACCCCACACACCCTAGACGATGCACAAACCATCAATTATATTAGGGCAAGGCAGCTCACCGAGGGCCGAGAACGATTAATATGAACGCATGCAAATTAATACTTTTTAACATAACTATTTACCAGCATTCTACAGCATGAGGTACAACATCTGCAAACCAAAGTCATCAAAACCTGGAGTGAGCAACTTCACCCTGTTGCCTACCCAGAGCAGGAGAAGCCCAGCTACAAATATCATCAAGCAACCCTAATTATCATAGCAAGAGTTCTCATTGCCAGCTGTGCCTAGACTCCACATATTTCCCAAAGAAGAATACCCCAGTCAACAGTCTCACACAACTAAAACATATTTTTAAAACAGAGCCTCCGAGAGGAGGAAGGGGGAAGAAAAGAGTAAGGAGAAAGTTAGTAACTTCTCCAGAAAGTCTGACATCACGTCAGAGGGAGAGTGAAAGGGACTTTCAACTGCCCTTGTATCCCATCCTTAAGTTTAAGGCAATGCTTACAGACATTACTAGAGTGTACACCACATGAAAGCATTAATGGCTCAGGCAGTCTCCTAGCTCAAAGTCATAAGGAGCTCAGCACATTTTGTAACCTAAGCTGCAGACTGCACAGCCTAGTTCACTTGCTGAAAAGCAGAGCAGATTAGACCAGCAGCATTGTGGCTAGACTATTTCCAGGATAACACAGACCTTTCTATCTGCCCTGAAATCCTCATCACAGGCACACATACTGATCCAGCTTAAGAAAAAACAAACAAAAAAAAGATACCTACATGATAGTAAGCAGGGGGTCTGAGGTCCTGTTAAAGCAGCTTCCAATTCCCATAACGTTACAGCAGGTTTTGTATGTGCTGTTTATAGCAGAAAGCTTTCTCATGAGACATCAAGCCCCCAGAGTCCTTACGGACCTGCTTGCGTTGCTCACTCGAGGTACAATCCACTTCTCTAGGTGACTGCAAAGGTGCCCCAATCCATACCAAGAATTGCACACCTCCTTGGCAACTCCCAGACCAGACAGAGCAAAACCAAGTTCAGCAGCTGTTCCACAGGGGAAGGGGAGGGGAAGCCTACCAGGGCTAGGGCTGACCTCAGAATGCTGTATTTATTTTCCATCTAATACCTAGAGAGAGAAGGTGGAGACTCAGAAGGATAAAAAGCTTATGCTTGAATTTACTGTTTGCTTATCCATCAAAAGCCTAAGCCTTCTACCTTTCTTAACCTGTTAACAGATCTCCCACCTGTGCTTTACAACCTAATGTGTTTAAAAAGAGGGAGAGATTATTTACGCATGTTCTTATAATTGTTGAATATTCATTATCCAGATTGTAGCTCAACAGGAGTTAGACAAAAACTTTTTTTTGGAATGGTTGAGACTTTGTTTTAAACACCATCAAAGCTAACAGTTGTTATGAAAGAGAAAATAATGAAAGAGGGCTAGGAAAGAGCTCAGCTGAAAAGAAACACTGATCAGCATTCATTTTATTGCACTGTGTCACACATTATAGACTGGCTTCAAAAACCAGCATGGATTTGTGTACTAATCTGAAACAGCTTAGCTACAACATGCTATTTTCACTGTATTTTGTTGAATGCTTTTCTAACAATTTATCAAAGACATCTTAGTCAAGCCCTGAAACAAAGTGATAAAAATATACCTCCTCCTCCAAACCCTAGCCTCACAAGGGAGGGGTTTCAACACAGATTCTCAGTGATAGCAAAATAAAGCGCCAAGCTAAGCTTAAGAAAGATGTTTAAACAGCAAAGTAACCACCGTTCATTATATTCCTAGCACAATTTCCCTTTTTGTATAATCATGTGACAGTAGTCATTTCCCACCTCAGCAGTTCTCACATTAACCTGTCCCTTCCAGTAAAGTTTGCAGCTAGAGACCAGGAAAACAAAGCTGACTGGTTCAGAAAGCATCTTAAAGAAAAAAGAAGCGTAAAAAAACCCCACCCTCTCCCATTCTACTTAAATGGTGGAGGCAGCCCACCATAACTGCCTACTTTGCCTGGCCTCAGAAAAATTCTGACCTTGTCTTGAACCACACTGCTGACCAGCAACACTGAAAAACGATGCGAGAACCAGATGTCCTGAGCCCATACGTCTTAAGTTTTAATCTAATTCAATGTTTTGCTCCAAATACTGGATAACAACCAAAGTTATTAGCGTGTTGCAAAAATCCCCTAGGGATCAATTTAATCACTGCAATATTGCCTTTAATAACAATTTTAATGATGACAGCCAAAGTCTGCAGCCATTCTGCCCTACAAATTCCGATGATATTAAATTACTATAGACTCCAGAAAACACTTGGGAGCATGTACCGTACAGAATGAAGCTATGACTCTCTTCAGCGTGCTGGTAACCAGTCCTTCAGCCCCATGGATATTCTGCCCATGCTCAAATTTCGCTGAGGTGCTTAATAGCCTTTCCCATCACTGAGAGCTACGCTCCAAACAGCTAGAAAAATAGCATCACCCATGCTTTACAGATAAGAGATCTGAGACCCAAAACAACTGACTTGGGGAAGTTTAAACAGAGACTGCTTTTAACCTGCAGTAGCAATCTGAGGCCCTGCGGAAGTCGGAGCCCCTTCATACTAGGCACAACTAATATAGTTCGCAATACAGAGACTTCTCCACTGCAGAAAATTTTTATCTGAAGAAACAAGCACAAGGCATGGGACCAGAAAGTGGAAGTGATGGTCACCCTGCAAGGTAGCACACCATAAACGTTGTGCTAACCTCTTCAGCAAGGCACAGCTGTAAACCACGACCTCAGCTCACAGCGGGTACAAACCCACACTCCTCGGATGTATAAAGATCTACGCCGGCTACACCTCAAGAAAAGCCACCGCAAAGATCTTACAGAAACTATGGGTAAAACCAACACTGATGCAAGAAATTCTAGATTCTCTAATCCTCCCTAACAAAGCTTTTACTGAAGCACTTCCAGCAAAGGATAAAGGAAGGGAATTCTGACAGATGGCGGGTGGAAGCTGATTGCTTGAGCATGAACCAGGCTAAGACAAGGATACTAGTTAAGCGAGGGATCAGGAACACAGAAACCTATTTCAGGAAGTGTCTTTACCAAGAATTTCCATTGTCAATCCTATCCTTCCTCACCAAGGCACAGTTCCTCACAAAGCCAGCTGTATGTTTGTAACTCAGACCACAAAGTCTGAGCTGGGCTAAGTGCTTGCTATCTTTTTTGCTAACCTCCAGAGGGAACTCATATCAGACTCAGTTTCGGAAAGCCACAGTGGGCCAGATTTCAGACCAAGGCTACTTAACGTGAACCACAATGTGTGTGCACACCTAAGACTCAACACTGTCCTCCAGACAGAAGGTTTTCTCAGCTGTTCTCTCCGAGAGGTCTTCACGCAGCCTTTAATGGCAGATTATTGTCCTGAGAGTGGTACAGAAGCACCGGTGAGCATACGAAGTGCAATGTCTTGTTATCAGCTTTTAAACGTGACTATTAGTTCAAAACACAGGCTAAGGTTGTTTTAGCGAAGATTTTCCACGCTTACAGCTTTGATCACGTAATTCCAGAAAAGATAAAATACATGACTGAAATTTAATCCCTATTCCGCAAATCAAACAAAATGTTCCAAACTAAATGAGGGAAGCCCTAGCGTGGGGATCTGCCCCAGTGTTATGGCACCTACATGTTTTTTTAAGGAGGCAGCTTAGGTAGTTTATCTGGTAAATCACGGTGGGGTTTTTTTAAAAGTAAAACTATACCCATTCATTAATAGAATACATTCATAAATAAATTCATATTAATAAATTCATTAATACTTCATGAGCATTTTTTCAAAAGTTAGGAAACAAACACATCCTCACCCAAGAGTCAGATTTGATTCAAACTGCTACTCACCAAAACTTTGTAGTCTAGTGGCTTAAACGGACTTTGCATAAATAACACGTGTTGCAAAGGTTACTACAGTAACTAAACCTGCACATCCCCTTTATTGCCTAGTAATCAAACACCCAGCAGTTGCCACACAGCTGCTATATTAGTTCAGGCTTACAATACAAGCAGTCACAGATGGAAGGCTGGATTATTAAAGCCGCCTTGAATGGGCTGCATTGCACATGCATACCTAAATGACAACATGCACTTGTTCTCATAATGTATCTGGTTTAGAAATTCAACTGGTAACTAGACTAGACAGAGCTGGTTTAAGAATTATGGCTGAAAATAACGCAAACTCTGTTTTGACTACAGTATAAAACACAATGTGAGAAAATATTTGCATTTCTTATGTTTGATTACACAAAATATTTCCCTGTGTAGTTTACTGGCTCCTCCAACTCCATTGTTCTCCAGGAGAAAATAGGACTTTTGAAAAATTGTTAAGGTTGTGATTTATTGGTGAGTGAAGTCTAGAAAACAGCCTGGGTAAAATGCATCACATCCCCTACTGAAATTCAACTTAGCATCATTCATGAGAAAGTGATGCATGCAAAATGCCACTGTTGCTTTTGCATTTGAATATAGTAATACTAATATTTTGTATGAGAGGAAGATTATCTTGGACTTGATTATTTGCAGAACTCAGAGTGTGCCTGACTATCCCAGCCTTAACATAAACCGGATGAGTTTTGCTTTGCTATCCTGCTTACAGACACTGATTTATCTTCCAGTTACTAAGCATATATTCAGCAAATGGATCCATAGTTCCAAGAAGAGGTTTTCAGTGAAACTGAGTTGTCCATCCTTTTAAACTAAGGATGAGAGCCTCTCCAAAACCAGCTATAAAATTCAAACCAAACAAGAAAACCAATAAAAAAATACCAGCAAGTGGCAGATGTCAGAAGGGATTCAAGTGACAAAATGTAAAAAAACCAAACCAAACCAAAACCAAAACAAAACAAAACAAAAAACCCCAAGAGTAGTATTTCCTGCCACCAAAGGTTCAAACTCAGGTCATTTAAGACCTGAAATAGCCTTCAAGTAAATGTGTCTTCAAAGCCTCTTTAGAAAACTGATTGGGAACCCTCTGCAGTGTCTGTCTGGGCTTAAGGCCTCTTAAATCCTAGGATTAGCAAGCTGCTACAAGCAGTTATGTGTTGGCCTTGCCTACGTTTTGCTGCACAGGTACCACGTGGTGGGTCTGGCAACAGCAGTGCAGGTGGTAGCCAGCCACTGGCCACACAGGGCCATCCCACTGCCCTCTCCGAAATTGTCCTGACAGAGGCCTCGGCTTCCTCCATCACGGGATCAGCAATGGCAGGAGTTACAAGATTGATGCCTGGCGATGCTCCCTCACACCACAGAGACCAGGGAGGGACTGGAAACTCCAGCTCTTCATCTTTGGTTGAGGAGACAGTTCATGCAACAGCTCCATAATGCAGCTGCATTCCACAGCTCTACATTTGATCTCACTGATGGTAAGCCAAGGACTACAATGATAAGATATAAGTAGCCCCCCAAGATTATGGGATGCTGTCAGATTTGGTGGGCTGTATCTTCATCCACTCTCCTTACAAGCTTTCTGACTAATTAACACTCCAGTGGGCTCATCACAGCACCTCGCCTGGGTCTTGAAAGCAACACACTACTGTGGCTCGAGGGTGACTGTACAAAGGCAAAGACACCCCCTCCCTGCCAGAGGAGGCGAGAGAATCTTGATCTCTAAAGGAGACCCATCCTGTGTTTCATAGCCCAACAACAGCGGGTAGCAACAAAACCTGAAGAAAACCCAAAATCTCACAGCAGTTACCCTGTCTTTTTAAACACACAGCTTTTTTTGGTCTTTGAGGAACTGCCCAAGGTTTTCTCTTCTATTTTATTAAGCAAAAAAATAGAGGCGAGTGATCTAAGCGATAGTCCTAGCGAGTCATAAGTATGCAATTCTTGTTCCTCGAAAAGGATGCTGCATTGCCTAAGGCAATGTGTCTTTACAGCTCAGAGCTCAGTTATTCCAAAGAAATCCTCTCTATGGCATTGTTCAAAGGTGATTTCCCTCATGTCACTTTATTATTTATTTTTTTTTAATCAGAACATTCAATTCTTAATGTAGAGCAATCTATGGAACGCTAGACCAACAAATCATGGGGTTATATCTGCATTAAAGCAAAGGTGTTCCTACCTCTTCCTGTTCCAGCACTGCAAGATATTTCTGAGTAAAACTGCTTCAGTTTGCCAGCTCCCTGTATGAAAGCTCTCACATAAAACATGTATGGATGCAGTTATAGCACAGTGTTCTACCATCCAACTCAGTCAAATGACTGAAACAAAAACCATTTCTGAGAGTGTGTTTTCTCCAAAAGCTTAGTGACTTCTGAGAATCACAATAGGTACTTTTCATTCATCTGTAAAATTGCAGCTTTCCACAACTGGAAGCTTCTTCATTGAGGATTTCTAATTCCTTTCCATCCCTCAGCACCACTACACTCAATACCTGCTGCACAGGAACACCAGGAATGGTGTTACATTATCCAATTACAACTACTGCTGCTTTTTCCTTTACTTTTTTTCTTTTTCCTTTTTCCTTTATGGAGGCTCCCAGAAACCACTGCCACATCTGACAGGCTCATGCTGTGCCCCTAATGTCACATACACCCATTTTTGGTGGGGGTTTTTTATTAGCTGCTTGGTAGTAGGAAGATCATTGCACCTGCTAACACACAGTAATGTAAATCAGAACACTGCCACTTTTACAAAAGACTTGGTACCATAAGCCTCTGGCCTATGTCTGGACTTCTTTTTATCAGTTCAAAAAAATGATATCACATCTTCTCTAACCACTGAATAAACCACACGCAGCAAGAAAGAGAAGAAGTTTAGAAAGAAAACAAACCAAAAAGCCACTAAAAGGCAAGCATCATCAGACACCAAGTTCTGCTCTAGCAGACATCTACCTCCAAAGAGCCCTCCAGTGCTTTGGTGACATTCCTGAGCAGTGCTGCAGTGTTTTGTGTAAGTCAAACAACTCTCACAGGACAGTACTAGGTCTGGCAAGTTTACCAGCAGTTTTCCAGGCTCTCTTTTCACACTGACAACAAGCACTCTACTGCCTAGTTCAAAGAGCAGCCTGGACACAGGTCAGGTACAAGCCTTGAAGGGAAAAAATTCCTTTACTCACATCTTTCACCATTCAGATTCCTCAGGAAAGGAAAGAAGTTCTACAAAGGATAAGAGTCCTGGGGAGAAATTGCTAAGCAATCTGCCTTTTGATCAATTACAGCATTCTGGGGTGTTCCTGATGAGGGTCAGGAAAGGCAACAGAGCTGGCCTGCTGCCCAAGAGAATGTAGCACTGGGCAGCACCATGGAGAACCCATGAGAAGGCCAGAAAATTTGGACTGCCCTGCAACAGTGAAGCCTCTTACAAGAATTGATGCCTACTTTTTTTGTTTTTTCTTTAAATGTGAGGAAGATTATGTACCTTAACAGCAGAGTGTACCTAATACACAAGCAGGCATCTTTGAGTAGCTACTTGGAGCTAACTATAATATTAATAGAAGGAGAGAGAAAAATATATGTCTATTTTTATATATACACATATATAATCAGAAAGCTCATTTCACAGTAGGATCTGGCTGGCTTGTCATATTAACACAAGCTCAAGAAAGATCCTAATCTGGTGGATAAACACAAGTCTCAAAGCTCAGAGGGGACATCTTTGGACATCAACCTCTCTCCCTTTGCTAGCACTCAGAATTCTGGCTCAACCACACTGGCAAAAGTATGGTAATCAACTCCAGAGAGAGCTTCCCATATGTGAGGAAAACCAGCTGCAAATCTGACACCACTGTCTTTAGCAACGTAATTACACTTTTCATTCTGCAGATGGGTGCAATGCACAGTAATATTTTCAAGGGGAGAAAAAAAAAAAAATCAATGACAGAGACCAAGAGCTGATTTCCTATCACTTTTCCTAAAGGCAAGAGGATTACAAGATTTATCTTCATGCCCACCTGAGGAGGTGCAAATGAAACTACTGTTGAGACTACTTTTCAGTTCTTACTCGGGACAGGAGAACAGACCCCATCATGAATGAGCATAAAATTATGGATACTGTTCCACAGGCATCAATGTACCAGTCACTTCCAATAATGCTGATGTGCAGAGTACAGAGTAAATGAGAAGGTGAACAGCATAGACCCCGAGAAAAAAAAAAAATCAATTTGGGAGTGGAAGATTCCTGTCAGCCTCCCTGTGGCCACTCAGTTATCTGAGAGCAGCAAATAGGAAAACATGTCTAAGAAATTATTTAATTGGGGGGGAGAAAAAACAAAGCAAACATCTTGAATTTCACCTTAACTTAATTCTGAAGAAAAATTCTGCTGAATTTTTTTGCTGTCTTTTTTCAAGCAGCTCCAAAAAAGTGGCAGATCGAACCTTACGCTATTCTGTACAAGTGACCCCCAAACTTTCTTGATTGCACAACTCTACCAGTGAAAAATAATTTAAGCACTCCCCAATATATGTACATTTATTTCTTTATAAATTATACAGACATATAGTAGTGAAGTTCTATTATGTTATTCCTGCACCTCAGTAGATCATCTTGCACGCCCCCGGGGGCATATACACCCCATTTTGGAGACCACTGTTAGAGAACAGTGACCTATAAATCTCAGCATGGTGAGCTGGACTTCCCCCATAGCACCACTTACGGTTGTGAGTGTGCTGTCTCATAGCGCTCGAAGGAGTGAGACAGATCATGCTTGTTGTTCATGTAACACTGGGTGCACAAGTCATAGTCGAAACACATTTTGCATTTCCACCGCATTCCCCGTATACCATGCTTCTTGCAACAGTCACAGATGATGTTAGGGTGACGGACACCTAGGAGAACAAAAGCAAAGGAATACAAGATCCATACAAAATCCAGAGAAACCAGGGTCTTAAAACTACATCAGTGTATTTAAAATTTTAATAAAATCATGTACTGTGCGTGTACTGAAGATGAAGCAATAATATAATAAGAAGTGATAGGTGTAATATGAAGTATCGATTTCCTGGCTTAAGGGACTCATCCTAAAAGTCACGCCTGAATCTAACAGAATGACAGAGTCAGCAAAACTGTCAGACTCACAGATAAAAAAGAAAAAAAAACGAGAAGCCTTTGCGTAAAGGCAAACAGGAATTTCATTGCTATGAACTGGCTGAGCGTACACTGCTACTCCACATCAGTCCACAAGCAGTTGCAAAAGGCTTTAACATTCCAGCTAGCACGTGAGGCGGGCGTTAGGTATGCTAAAGGGTTTAGAGCACTAGTGTTTGTGCTTCTTGTCCATGCTACACTTACCTATTTGTGCATTATCATACAGCAGAAGGTCGTAAGCCCCTTGGAATCCAGTCCGATAATTGGTTCTGTTGCCTTGATCCCACTGCACGACCACAGTCTTATCTGGAGTGGTTGGGCTGCCTGTCCGACCAATCTCAACCACAGTCCCCACGTTCCCTTCACCACTGTCCTGGCTGCCCCACTTCCAGTCCACTCCACGAACTACCCGCATCCCAACCTGCATGCTGGCATAGGGGTCCACGTCCATTGATCTGTGCAGCAACCCCTAAAATTCTTCCTCGTAAGGGCTCTTGGAGACTGGCAGTATCATCAGCAACACATTCAGCATCGTCAGCAGCATGGTCAGCACACCTAATAAGACAAAACACAATTAAGTGATGCCACTCAATGCATCACATTTTCCCCAGAATGACCTGGTTACAGAGGAGGCCTCACCTGCTGAGCAGATATCTGTATTTAAAACACAGATCCTCACAGATGGGATGGATACACAAACTAGCCAGACTTCCATGGCACAGAAACTTTTGCATAATATCCAGAGAACACATATTCCAAATATGAGGGAAGAGAACTGGGCAAGAAATCCCTACAAAATCCTGTACCAGCCTTTGATTTCAAATTAAGGAGTATGTGCAACAGCTACCAGAGACACATGGCAACAGAAACAAAAAAGCACAGTAAAGAGAGTTAAAAGAAATGACCAGGAAAACATCAGCAGCATGGTATTAGCAATGAAAACTTAATACCTCTTTATTTTAGAGGAAGACTCTTCATATGCATCTTACCACATAATATAGCAAGTGTTGAGTTTCACTTGCCCAGAAAGTTAGTTTTGGTTTTGATTTGAGGATACAGGAAGTTTTAAGATGCGTATGAAAGAAAAACTGTTTGTTTTCCAAAAGTAACTGCAGTTTGAAAAAAAAAAAAAAGTGCCAGTGTCAGAGAAATGTCAATCTTTTGCTGCTATTTATCAGTGCTAGCTATGGCAGGAACTGGGTTATTGCTTACCTGCAGGTTTTGTGCTGGGAACAAGCCTTTCCAACTGTTGCCACAACAATTGGTAAATGAGGTGAATACCACACGGATGCAGCACATCCACAACTCTGAATTAAATCAAACAGATCGCCAAACCGGAGTTTATCTTTACCAGAACAAGACAACAGAGGAGTGCGGCTTTGCTTTCAGTATTTAGGACCAAGCTGCTGCATTGATTTCTGGAATAATCTACTGTAGCATCCTTTTATCTTTGGGCATCCCTGGGTTTCCCTTTCCCTCTCAAGCTATTCATAACATCCAAAATTTTCTCAAAATTTTGAAAAAAACCCAAACCCAACAGAATGCCAAGGGCCAAATAGTGCAGATTCTGAAAGTATAGCAAATCTTAGCAGCTGCCTGACACGGAGCCAGTTCAAACCAGATTGACAAGCTAATAGGATGTGTACTCAGACACGGCAATAGGAGCAGCTCTGCGCCATCTGACATGTTGTTAACACTACCACCTACCAAAAAAGCAACTGAAACCACTGAGGCCTAAAAATAAACTCTTCCTCCAGCCAAACATCCCCTTTTAAATGTATGGAGGAGTAGTTCGATGCAAAAATGAGTTTTTAGTGTGCAGAAAGAGCCTGATTTCTGCTCAGCTTTAGCATCTCTCTAGCTTCAGACTTCTCCTGCTACACATCACTGTGACATCCAACCACTTGTCACATGAGAGCAACATCAAAAACAAATGTCCTTGTGAACTTCATGTCATCTTTTGTTCTAATCATCACTAAAAGATGCCTTGGGTGTCGCTTTCATTTAGACATCCTTTGTGGAGGTGGATGTAACATTGCTGAGTTTAAGATGCAGCAGTGTTCGATGTCTTTATGAAAGCAGAAATTATCAAAAAGAATATCCTTTTTAGAAAGCATTGCAGAGCCTAATGAGATTTGGATGATCCCCTCTTCCTCCAGATCAGAGATGAATAAAATGGACCAATTCATTGCTTTAACTATGAGGCAGAACTGCTTTTTTAAAAGGCTATCAACCAGTCAAGAGAGCCAAACCCACCACAGAGAAAACAAATGGAAACATCCAACAATACAAAGATGCAAGAGAAGAACAATTCAATTATTGCTACATGGCTTTTCCTTATAAGCAACAACCACCAACCATCCTGTTTCATCCAGGTGAAATGCTGGAAGGTGGGAGGAGGCAGTAACAGTGGGAAAAGGAATTGCAAGCTTAGAGAAGGAAACAAGTACCACAGGGATTTTTAGATGAGGATAGAGTGCCACTCCCTAACCTTAAGAGTTTTATGCTATTTCAGTGGACCTTTTCCCTCTCCCCAGGAATGAATGAAGCATCACAGGCTTCAGAGCTCTCAGCATTTCAAGGAAGGCAATGCCAGTTTCAAAAATTATTCATCATAAAAGAACATTCCAGGCTGTGCCACAATCCTACAAAATGTAAGTCACTGCAGTACAGAGGATAATCCCTTGCTACCTGCAAACAGCAGGGCAGGCTGGCACACCATCTATCGTGACACATGCTCAGCAGAGCAGTCAAACAGCAGAGTGGCAACCTCAGGTCAGAACTGCCTTGGTCCTAGAAATGTGTGACCTATATACAGGCAAAACCACACTTCCTCTGTGCACCTTCCCACTACTTTTCTGACATGGATGCTACAGAGATCCCTTCTTCCAACTGCCAGTGAAATATAAAACCTACACAAAGACACTGTAGAAAGAGTCCTGGAGAAACGCATCATTTCACTGCACTATGAATCTCCTTACGGATGGAATATGACACGCCAACATCAGCTGTCTTGTCACAGAACTGCCAAGAGACAGCAATCTCTGACAGGTACCAAGTCACAAGGACAAAAATCCATCTAATCAGTAGCCCATAATAAGCTGGATCCAGGTGGAAATAGACTTTTACTGCTGCCACAGGCATCAAGCTTCCCTTGGTTCTGCAGGTCCCTGCAACTCACAAGGGAGCTGCACATGTGCTCATCCCACATACCTGGGAAGTTACTGTAGTTCAACTGTACACTCGTGATGCTGAATACTAGTTAAGAGAGTTGCCTGTGCTGCAGTGACCTTCACGCAATCCCCTGCTCACTGATCTGACGGCTGTCGTAACGGGAATGCTCCATTTTCCACATAAGAAGGCACCAGATGCATGCTGCATTCCCATCTAATCTGCAAGGCTGATGCATAATAAAGAGTAAAGAACCGTTCAAAATCTTTACCGGATGAATTACAACACTCATGCAGTCCGAACCTTGCCAGAAATCAGCATTATTTACTTCCTAAGTGGAAATGTTTCACTCATTGAAGCAAATACTCCTCCCTCAATGCTGTCTGGGTCATCATTCTTTCAGGGAAGGATAGGTATAGCTGCCAGAAATGATTCACAGAGTTTCCCATGGGAGTTTAAAGTAACTATGAACAAATAACCCATTATAAGGCCAAGCATATTCCTGGATCCTGACCTAGCATTCCGACCTCATCTACTGTGACACAGGAAAAGCGCAGCCCAGGTGTAACCTATGAGTCCATTCTTAGGAAACCTCAGTAATACTTCACTGTAACAAAGGGAAAATACTTCAGTGCCTTCAGCCTGCAACATTTTAGTTGTAATAACTGTTGCAACCTTCTGCCAATATTCAAACTGTGCTGTGAGCAGGTGCTCTAGAGACAACCTAATACCGGTCTTGTAAGAGGCAAAGGTTGCTGCTGTATGGGATACACAGTAAACAGAACCTAACAGTGGTATAAACAGGTCGACAAAACCAGTGCATGTAACTTGGTTATCACATTATTTGAACAGTATGGTAAACAGTGCAAGATACAGGTGATTTTTGTCTCATTTAGCTAGTTTGGTTTTTTTCTCTCACAAGCAGCGCTTTTTTTTTTTGTTTGTTTTTTAAACACATATTCTGCAGTTTGACTTGTCTTCTCGGGTAAATTACTCCACCTTAGAGAGCTTTGCCTATCCTAAGAATGCTTCCTTAAGCGCTGTGGCAAATGCAAATCGCACACTTTTTGAACGGCAGCACAAGCCCGCAAAGCTCGGACTTGGCCATTCCTCTAGTTTCTAAACATCCCTTGTGCATGCACGTGGAGATGGCTGCAGCAGAACTTTTATTACGGGGTCTTTTCCACAGCAGCTCACTTGGGCCTGAAACACCCAGCTTTCCCAACTGCTCATTCACAAGCACCAAAAGAAGTCACTATTACACCAAACATTTTGGAAAACAACATCATCCCCCATTTCTTACTATTTTCATTCTCTTTGACTCTTCCTTCTCCTCAGGTACTGTCTGTTATTTTGGATGTTATCTAACTGGAGGTCCGCAGCATCCAACACCTAGAGCTCACACCCTCTACTTACCTTCACCCTCTTGCTCTCAGGAGGTTTTCCAAGGAACACAAAGCACTTGCAGGGTACAAACCCTTAAAACTGCCCCAACAGCTCGATGCTTTGGTCGCAGCCAGGTGCGTTAGAGCAGGGGAAGCCCCGCTCTCACCGGAGATCGGGCCGGAGCCAAAGGAGCCGGAGGCAGGGGCAGGGGCCTCCCGCCACCAAGCCCCAGCGTGTCCTGACACCGCCCTGTCCGCCACCACCGCGGCCAGAGCCCGACCCCGGTCCCCCCCCGCTGCCTCCCGCCCTTACCTGCAGCCCCGGGGGTTCCTCG
>NW_020799127.1:6579210-6589985 GCF_003259725.1 Athene cunicularia | reverse complement strand
ATGTGTATAAGAGACAGGCTCAGAGGGTGGGCAAAGGGGCGGGGGGCGCTCAGGGCACCCCCATGGCCGACCCCTCCCCGGGGGGGCTGCAGCGACCAAAGCGGGGCTGCGAGGGCGGAGGGAGATCCACCCAGGGGAGGGCAAGCGTCCCTCTTGCCCACTCGCCCCCGAAGGCGCGTTTCCAGGGCCCTGAGCCGAGCTCGAAGCCGTGTTTCCTTCCGAGAGGCGAGGCGGTCCCCCAGGGCCACCACCTGTCCCCCTGCAGTCATCTGCGAGCCAGGAGCCACCTTGTTCCCTCCAGTCAGCACTCAAGAGCCTCCCGGGGGCTCTGCTCGCCAGCCAGCTGGACGCAGACACGTCTAGGTCAGGTTCCCTGGAGAAGGGCCACAGCGAGCATCACTATTTTGATGCTTAAAAAGCCCTGAATCCTGCCCAGACATCCACGTGCCATTCCCGCACAGGAATGTTTTGCTTTCTCTGTAAGGCTCTGGGACACGACCGAGTAGCAGGTACACGGGAACAGCCCACTGAGGGGGAAATCTTCACCTTGGTGCAGCCTGGGAGTCTGGGCAGTAGTCACAGGAGTCAAGATTTCCTCCATAAATTCCCATTCAAGGACAGAAAATAAAAAAATATCACTAAGAGAAGGAAACACTCTGTCCTCCGCCTGACAAAAATGGGCAGATCAACACTTCCTAAAAACTAAGCATTTCTCATTCTATACGTATCATGTTCACGCTGCCTCCATGGCACTACTATAAACCCATTCTTCCACATGACCTTTTGCACATGGTATACAATACAACGAGTAAGAAAAATAAAGCTTTGGCATCATCAGCACAAGTCACAGATGGGTCAAGAAGCTTATTTTAATTAGAAGAGGACATAAAGAGTTTCAGAGCCTGTCTTCTGAGACCCCCCCCGTCTCCTGCCCCAGGTTCCCCTTTCATACAAATAGTGAGTAAGCAGCACAACAGCTACACACAGGCTTGGGTTTATTACATTAACTTGCAGCAGACTGGGAGCTAGCTCACCATCTCATCTATCTCTACAGTCTTTCATTCTCTGTGAAACAGGGAAGGCAGAAGAAGGAATAGCAGCACAGTAATGCTGATGAGATTCTTCCATTGAAAAGCAACAGAAAACATTGAAAGGATAAGGAAAACAGTAAAACTAACAGAGCCATAACATCAATAGCTGCAGTTGGCAGTAACAAGATGAAATGAATGCAAATATTTATAGGGATCACTGGAATGCACAATGATCCTTTTGGATCAGTGCTCATGAGGGCTTCATAAGCAGAACAAAGGAATGCCAGGGCCATTCCAGCTGTGAATTTTATTAGCAAATGAGTGGAATTGGGCTTCGGTATTTGATCCTCAGCTCACCTCTCTCAGGGAAGAGGTGAACATACCAAGCAGAGTTAGGGCACTGTGCATAAAGACACCATTCACTCAACATCAGCAAAATAACTGCAAGCCAATGAGTTCTGTCAAGACAAATGTCACTTGCTTTATCCTTCCTTGATCCCAGTGCAGACTGGGCAAACTCATGTTTACAGACAGACACCTAGCACCGACAGCCTGGAACAGAGCACATCAACACTGCCTGCAACAGCAGGAATCCAGAACAATCTCACTGCAGCACAAGCAGAACGATGTTGTTCATTCCTCAGGAGACGGTTCAACAACCAGATGCCAAAGGACACTGGTGGTGGTCCTGGAGCCTTGCTGTTCATTGCAGGGGGATTCTACACAAGAGCAAAGGCCTACAATTCAAGTCAGGGGTCAAAAGGATCTGTTCCCAACTAAAACAGGCAGCAGAAGGGCACCTGACTCAGTCAGGAGCAGTTTCTTCAACCATTCTGTACTACTAAGCAGCCCAAGTGGTTTCTAGTCACTCCAAGTATTTTATTTTAAACCCTCACCATACACGCACATACCTCACTTCAACTCCTTGCTTCCAAGGGAACTTCAGGGCCATTTAAAAAAACAAAAAGTCATAGCAAGCCATTAAACATTTAAGATTGATCAGCTACCACTGCTGTAAAGTTTCAATATTTACTTCTGTATATCTTTGTACTAAGAACATCAACAGAGATCCAAACAAGTTAGGTGTAACAGTTAAAATAAATCACCTCACATCAGTTTAAGAACTTCTGCTGTGGCTGTGCCGCTGGGTTTCAGCAGTACTGCTTTCCACACTACTCCTATGGGCACTGGCCCTACAAAAATAAGGCTTGACAGGGGTTTCCCCCCTTTCCTGACACAAGCAGTGTGTTTTTGTGAAACCAACACAAGCAGAACAGCTAAATGCCCAGCCAATGCTTATCTACATAATTAAGTATCACAGAATTGTCTAGGTTGGAAAAGACCTTGAAGATCATCCAGTCCAACCATCAACCAAACATTCCCTACCTGCAAAGCTGATATAAATACTTTTGTATTCTTTAGTAAGAAACAACAACTAGGATCAAATACCTCTGACCAAGGCTCAAAGCTGCTCCGTTAATTACCAAAGCTAGTATTCATGCCAATAAAGTCAAATTCAGACTTAACCTTCACTTTTCTTTCCTCTCAGTAAACAGTAAGGCCCCAGGACAGCAGAGCAGTGGACACATGCATGTGCCCTCACTACCAGGATGCAGTCTAATTTCTCTCAAGCATACACACAATTCCCACAAATATATTCACTATTAAATGAAAGCAGACCACAAGACCAGCAAAACACATGGTAAATAATCCTTTTTGATTTAGCACCCTGTGAGAAGCACCTTGTGGCTTCTAACCCCTCCCCGCCCCAGGTGAGGGAGCGCAGCCATTAGCCCTCACTGCTGCCCCCACACCTGCTATTCCAAACCCAAAGTCCCCTCCCCAGCTCCCACCACACCTGAACTCCACAAACTCAATCTCCAGTTCCTAGCAGGGGCCCTGTCTGGAGACTTTTTGCCTACTCCATAGCATTTTATTTCAACTCCAGTTCGATTCTTTGATTCAAGATTCTTTGCTTTCAAAATAGTCATTTCAATACATTAATTCACTAACACTGGGCTTTAATACTACCTCAGAACACAGCACTAGTACAAGTCCCACTTCTTGATGTGGAAAAACATGCAGTCAGGCCCATTTAGTTGTTCATTGTTTTTCAGATCTCATTCCACAGCCTGTGCTCATACAAAGAGCAGCACTGTCAGATCAGGTCTTGTTTAGCCACCGAGACTAAAAGTCTAGTAAGGCCCCACTCTCCATTTTGGAAAAGGCAGTTTCCAAGGCTTGATCTTTGTGACTAACACAAAGATGGCTAGAGCCCAGTCACACTGCAAATCCACAGTGCCTAATCACAGCACAGAAGATCTTCTAAGGTAGAAGCCACTATGTGACAAACTGAACTACTAGAAATCATACTAAACCCATGAAATTTCCCCTCTCAGCCCACCAAAAGGATCTGCAGAATTGGCTGAAGTGAATAGTTTAATATTCCACTGCAAAGCCACGAGGTCTCAATGATACTTCACTTTTCCTTGTGCGGTCAGGATTTCTGTTTAGTCTAAATTTTGCAAAATAGCATCACTGCCACAGAGTGGGAGAGAAGAACAGATGATGTTTCTGTGGCTTAAATATCAATAGCGGATAAATGAAGCCATTCTACTGACAAATTACTCTCAGCAGAGAAAAATTAGAAATGGGGCAGCTGCTGCTGTTTAAACCAATCAATCAAGAAAAAGCCTGCATGAGGTTAAACCATTTCCATGCTCCATACCTCACCTGCTCTCAGAGTATATTTAACTGTATTACATAAACAGAATAAAGCAGGTGATTAATATGCCTTTGCTCAGGGATTAATATCTTGTCATTTCAGCTTCACTGTATAAGAGCAGGCACACATCCTGAAATACTGGGGCACAGAGTGAGGAAATGCTAAAAATAACTAGCCTGGAGCTATGCTTAAAGATGGTCCCATTGAGTGCATTTTATGTCTACTCGTCCTTTACAAATACCAGCCCACTGATCTCTCTTGCCTAAACTGAATTTTACATTCAATTTATACTGATTGTATTCTAGCACTGAGTACTTATGGTGAGAAGGGAACGATGCCTTCCCTTTCAGGTTGTAGAAGTGATCCTTTCAGTGGTTATCAAGCTGGCTTACTATCTATTCTTTCACCTTGTTAAAGGATGCAGGCCTAAAAGAAGCACCAGCAAATTTATTAATATACAATAACAGCAGTTTTGTGCAAGCCCTTCTGAGAAGCTTGACCCCACCATTTCAGTTTTCTAAAAAGTGGTAATCAATCTCAGAATAGATCCTAAAGATGGAAGAAGTTATAGCAATGTTACACATCTTACATTTTCAGGTTTGTTGTGTGCAAGTATGGCAATACCTAACAGCTTCAGTGGACACAAAGGCCCACTGAGACAAGGGCTGTTTGAAACACAGCCAAAGGTGAGCTCTGCTTAGCTAAGGAAGAGCACAAAAGATAACTGGACAAAAGCCAAGATCCTCATTCAGAATTGTGACAGAGGAACACTCAGTGATTTGTCTGAGACTGTCTGTGGCAGAGCCAGAAGCACCAGATTACAATAATCCCAGTGGAGTGACTCAGTCTCAAAGCCATGCTGTCTTCATACTGTAAAAGACATCACCAGGAGAAGAAAATGCATCATATCAAACAAGAGAATGAAATGCACAGGCACCACCACTTGTCCTTTAGGGGGAAAAGCAGCAGCTCTAGGTTTAACAGTTTGCATATACTGGACAATCATCTGGACTGCAAGGAGGATGCACTAGGAAAATCTGTCTCCACAACTGAAGAAGGTCAGCATCCCATATGCTTCCAAAGGCTGTGATGGCATTTAAAAAACCCTGCAGGGTTATCTTCTATTCTCCTTGTAACAAAATTTAAATTTCTTGGGTTTAAGTACAAACACTGGGGCTGCAAGTCATTTTCTGTTATACCTGAACCCGGTGAAGTCCTCTGTGCTTCTGAGACTGAACAGACAAAAAGTACTGCCCACTACCAGATCCAGGACCACCACAACTGAAGTCTCAGACAGAAGACACCTCTCCTTAATTTTGATCACAGAAGGGATTAAAAAACCCCATAGCTTCAATATGGCTGAAGTCTCAAGAAATATACTTATCAGAAAACTTCCAGTTGGGTGTAAAGGCATGTATGAAAAGCTTGTAGTCTTCTAGAGCTATCAAATCAGAACTGAGTCGGCCTTGAACTTTCGATTCTCACTTTACGCAAACTTCAATCCACCTGTGATGACAACAGACACAGAAAAGTGAACTTGCTTCAAAAAGCACTCATCTGCATAGCCTCAATCCAAACTGATTTTGTCACCAAACTCTATAGACCGAAAAGGGACTTCTGTCAGCAATGAGTAACAAAATAAATTAGACAGAATGTGACAGTATCAGCCACACAATCTACCAGGAGCAAAGATACAGCACGGTGTTAATGAGTCAGCTCTGTGCTGACTGATGGACCAGACCCATGAAATAAACCGGTTCGCACAGTAGGTCAGTATTTGCTTTAAACCATACAAATGCCAACACCTTTGGGAAACACCACCAGTAACCCAAAAATGAACAGCTGTCACAGGCCTCCAACAGTTGTGGCATACCACCGCGTACTGGGTTTGGCTGGGATAGAGTTAATTTTTTTCACAGTAGCTTGTGACACAGCAGTTGATAGCACACTGATGTTTTAGCTATTGCTGAACAGTGCTTACACAGTATCAAAGCCTTTTCTGTTTCTCACACTGCCCTGCAGGGAGTAGGCTGGGGGTGCACAAGAATTTGGGAGGGAACACAGCCAGGACAGCAAATCCCAACTGACCAAAGGGATATCCGATATGACGTTGTGCTCAGCAATAAAAACTGGGGGGAAAGAAATAGGAAGGGGTGGCGCTGGAAGTAATGGTGTTTGCCTTCCCAAGCAACTGTTACACCTGATGAAGTCCTCTTTTCTCAATTTTACCCTTCCAGTTCTCCTCCCTACCTCACTCGGGTGGAAGTGGGCAGCTGCGTGGTGTTTCACCATCTACCAGGGTTAACCCGCAACACACGGAGGTGGAACAACTTTTGCCAGGTCACGGATGTTCAAAATTCAGATTTACAAGTCAACATCAGTCAAACCCTACAAAAGAACAAGTTCCCTCTATCGGCTTCTGCTGAACACAAAAACTTCAGGCTTTAAAGTGGTGAGATCAGTGCTCATCTGCCCACTGGAGAATTAAGAGTGATTGTAAGTGAAAGTCCACACTGGGCATCTAGTGGATCTCTCTCATCCCACAAGATAATTGCTCATGAGCCTGATTAAATTTCCTTCTGGCTTTTGATGAACTGTGTTCTCTCCAGGAGGGAGAAAAACAGCTCCAGCCATTTGCTTTAATTGGACCTGACAGTTTGCAGATTTGCTGCCTCAAGCCTTGAAAAGCTCAGTAGCTGGAGTGGATGAGAATCCACTTTTTCCTCAATAGCAGATTTCAGAGTTAAATTTACTTTGCATTACAGTAAAAACACACACACCCCCCACCCAAAAACACACACAACCACCAGGTGATGATGTTTTTATTATTTGCTAAGTATGAATTAAGGTCTTTACACATTACAGAGGAAAAAAAAAAAGGGAGAATGGTATTTTATATTTCCCATGCCCTCCACAGAAGATCCCTGTGGCATAAGGAAAATAAAGAAAAACCTGCAAGCATTGCACTGAGTAACTCCCTGCCTTCTCCTTCCAAGAATCCATTGCTTTCTGGCCACTGGCATTAAAAAGTCAATGGTCAATGACCTGACATCCCTTGTACTAGCTAGCAGGTCTTTTTGTGCCCATTCAGAACACTGACAAAAGTCACAATATAAACAAAATAAATTAGTTTATTAAAGTCAAATACAATCCATTCAGGGAAGCTAGAAAATGTCCACTACTTAAAGAACAAGCTCAACATATCTAACAGGAAGGGTTTTGGTGTAGTTTATCATGCCTTGTGGAAAAGGATGGACTAGGTGGCCTCTTCAAAATCCCTTCCAGACTTATTTTCAATCACCTAGAAATGGAGGACCACAGAGAAACATATTCCAACAGTGAGAAATCTCCTGGCAGCAGATTTCAACTGTGCTCTTACTTAGACATTGCTCTAATACATTTCTCAGAGGCAAGACCATCTGGCCCAGAGCTGATGGTACTAAGCCCTCTGTAAAGCTCAGGTCTGCATCTCTCTCACACCAGCCATCACCTCCTATTTGCTATGAAAATCTGGGTTAAATCACTTCAAAGTTCCCAATCCTCCAATCTAATTACACAATTGCCTTGTCTGTCCAGAAAGGCAGTAAGTTTCCCCTCAAGTCATTCAAAATCAGAAGATTAACATTACTGCAGGAGTAAAAAAATCAAGAGGAATTAACAAATTAACACTAAGGTCCTGCTGGTAGACATGTGGTTGAATAGTGGGTTGGAGAAAAGACAGTACTGTGGTTCTGTGATATGACTGTTTACAGGTACCCTCAGCAGCGGCGATACAATAGGATTACAAATCATCTGAGTTAGTTACACAACTTCCTCTGACTTCTCAAAATAAAAAGTAGCTACTGCAGACTCTGGCATAGAGCAAACTGGAGCATGAAACCTGCTGAATCTCTGATGAGCCCTGATAGCTCATCCTACCAACTTTCAGATTCCCCTTCAGGCTTTCAGAACAGACAACACTGCACTCCTGTCAGTTTTCAGCCTGGAACTTGCCCTTTCTGTGCTCTGAAAGCAGATCAAAAGGTTTAAGTCTAATCTATCCTGACATGCCTTTGGCTAGAGACATCAGCTGCGTAGGAGCAGAAGGAATTGAGTAGTTAGCTGTTGCTTTCCTCCCTGGTACTTAACGAAGGTTTGAGGGTCAGCACGTACACCAATTCACTTGCAAGTTTGTACGTTTTAGAAGTACACGTTATCTTTCAGCTCTGGACAGCAGAGTACTTTAAAGAATGCAAGAACACTTCACAGATGGGAAACAAGAGCCATAGTTACGCATGGAATTGGTGGCAGAGCCAGGAACAAAGCTCACATATCCTAGCTCCAAGTTCTGTTCTCCACAACCTGGCCCATACTAGTCACAGGGGGATAAAAAAAAAAAACAAACAACCAAAAACCAAAGGAAGTATCAACCCATGATCCAGCATGCATCCTTGCATTCCTTGGGGTCACATCAAGGAATGTGGATCAAGGTCTAAGAAGAAGAGTATCCAATGATCTCTCTCCAGCCAGAGTTTCTAGGGAGAGTGTACTGAGAGTTGCATCGGTCTCCCTCCGAGCACCCTGCATGACAACACCCCGGCCCCTCCATAAATGCCCTTGATAAGCCATGAATCAGTATCCTTGAAAAACAGCTAGGACTCAAATAGTCTTCTCAGAGGACTTTGCATTCTATTCCTGGATCCCTGGAAAACAGCAACTCAAAATGAAAGGGCGTGATCAGTACTGTCGCAAGTGGTAGGGTCACATTCAGCATAACTGAATTCTGCCAGAGCCCAGGAGCAGTTCTGTGTCAGAAATGATGAAGGCAACAAACAGAGTAGATGAGAACAGGCAGGCAGGGGCAACATGACCTACGAGAGACTAATTATCAAGTTGGAGAAAGCCTTTCAACTTTAGCAAAGTCATAGCCTCTGCAAGCAACCAATACTAGTGCTACATGAACGCAAGGCAAGAGGTGAGCTTGTTTCAGAGAGAACTGCCACAGCTCTGAATAGACCATGGTGGTCATGTAGCCACATGCTTGATAATCCAGGTAGCTGAGAAAGCTGCAAACCTACCCCTTTCCAAGTAAAAATTGAAAGAGACTATTGCAGCCACATACGTGCGGTACTTCCACAGTTCTTGCAACTTCCCAGACATTTGTCAAAGTTTTATGCACAGACTCCCAGTTCTTCCCAACAGTCCCAGCAGTGGATTAGTGGCCACTGCAGACCAAGGCAGGAAAGTAACAGATTCTTTATACACTAATTTGGTACAGGATTTTCACAGTCAGAGAGCTTCAAACATGCATTCAAAATAAATGTCAAAACATATGAAGCTATACAGCAATATCATAATAAGCAGAGAATTAAGCCAACACAAATATCACATGATTATGAAGATATTTCTTATGTTGGTGACTCAGAGAGGTATGCTGTGCAAAGGGAAAGGGATGGGAAACACATTTACTTGTTTGAAGTCTAAAAAGAGAATAATTATTCAAGAAAATAGAACCAGTGGTGCACTGACACTGCTAAATGACAACTGTTTGTCAATATGTTGCAGGCACACTTGCCAGTCCTAAATGAACTTAGGTGCTTCCACCACAGAAATACACAAGATGATATGGAAAACAGGCGTCAGGTACTGAAGACACATCAGTGATAGAGCTGGGACTACAGGGCGAGCCACTGGACCCCCAATCTACTGCCCTGTTAGTTGGCTGCCTTAAGGAAGAACTTAAGGGAACCATCATCCACCCAACAGAAGTTAACTGCTCCAGATGCAAACCTAGACACCTCTAACTCAGAGCAGAAAGCAACACTCAAAATAGGGCAAGAACTTCTCTAGCTCTGCCAAGGCTATTGAAGCCTTCTCTTTCTGATTTCCATTATCAACATGACACACAACATCATTTCAGTCATAACAATGTGAGTAATGTGGGTTATTTACAGTAACTGCATCCCTTGACAATTCACTCATCATCTATATCCTGAAGTCACAGATGAAAAAGTCAACAGGTAATTAAGTGTGGAGGAAGGACCTAGAAGGATGAACACCTGCATTGTTCTTCATAGGAAGTAGTTTTAAGAAGCCAAGGAGCTGCTGAACAGAGCAGAAATAAAAATGGTATTCCATTTGAGCCAAATAAACTCCTCCTACAGCAACAGAGAAGTGCAGAGGATGTAACGAGGCTCTCGGCCAAAAAGAAAGAAGGTTGAACAGTAAAGCCAAGCTCAAGTGACCTCCATGAAGGTGAGCCAGAGCTCACTTTTTTCTAAGTGAGGTAGAAATTAGAATTTGTTGCATTCAGAAAGTAAGTTCTGGAGTTGAGTGTCTGCAGGGAAATCAGAACAAACATGCAGTTCTTCCAATGCAGCTGCACCATCTTCTCTAGGTTTCACGACTCTCTCTCAGTTCCTGAAGACTGCAAATATCATGGAAACACAGGAGAGAAAAAGCCACACGTGCTTCAGTTCTGAGACACATTCAGCATCCAGCACAGGCTCCAGTGATACAAAATGCCCACGAGGAATCACTGCCAATGTTTCAGCACTCAGCTGTCACTCCAGCAAGTAAGGGCTTACCTGCAGTACCTGTTTCAGAACAGGAAACCAGGCTGGATGTTTACAGCCAGCGCTCGCCATCCAGAAAAGAAAGAAAGAAAAATGGAGCAGGAGCAAGCAGACACACCCCACTACGGACTCAACCCCGGCTAAATGTGGCAGAAAGAAGACTGGACACCTCGAGCAGACCTATTCCCTGCTTAGCCCAAGGAAGAAAAAGAGAACAAAACAGGCACGTACCTGACAGAGTCGAGAGAGAACCGAATCCCGATAATCTTTCCGAAAGCCTCTGTCCTTAGCCAGGGGTCGTGTTGGCTTCCTTCCCTCCCTCATCCTCCGCGCAGGAGCCCGAGCAGAGACCCACCACAGCGGCCTGGGGAGAGGAGACAAACCACGAGAAGCGGCTCAGGCGGGCTCCACGGCAGCGGCCAGCGGCTCCTCTCCCCCCCCGGGCCCCTCAGCGGACGGGACACG
>NW_020799127.1:6563324-6579160 GCF_003259725.1 Athene cunicularia | reverse complement strand
GCTCGCCCCGACCGGGCAGAGGCCGCGCTGCTGCGTGAGGCGGGACCCGCCCGCGCCGCCCGTTTCTGGTTCGCCTGACGCCTTTGTGGTGTCGGGGATGATAAATTTTGGGGCTCGTTTCCTGTTTGCGTGGGCAAAATGGGCATCGGAACCCTCAGGAATGGCTGGGCGCAGGATCCACGCCAGGACGCTCTTTTTTTTTTACACGTTTGAGTTGTTGGGATTTTTTTGGCGTGCTTTTAGGATGGCTTAGTCCGCTGTGAGGGAGATTTGGGGGTTCAGTGTAACCCCTTGTGTCTTTGTTCGGCAGGTAGCCAGGAGGGCTTGGGCACTTTCCCCCCGGGACGCCTTGTCTGCACGATCACAGCTCAGATGTTGCCTGCATGGGACCACTGGGGCCTTTAAGTGCCACCGTGCCTGAGTCTAAAAGCATAAGGTACGACTGCTTTTGTAATCACTTCATTTTCTGAGAGGCAGAGGCAGCTTGGGAGTTTGTATCATCAGCTGGTGATACCGCTGAGCCTGTTCATGTGGATCTCTCGTGTTTGGCGTAGGACACACTCTACTGACTTTGCCCCAGCTGAGGTCAAAGACACCTTGCAAACACTCTGTGTAAGCTTGCCCGTCCCGTTCTGTTGCTCGGTGGCATGTCCAGCATGGCTCTGTTGAAGCTAACGGATTGGAGTTTCGTTTTACATTAGTCTTTGCTAATGTAGGCTGGCATGGCAGAACAAGGGTTAAAAGAGTGACCTGCACTGATATCAAAGAACGGCATCCACAGCAGTAAAACTGAGCAATGTGTTTGTGCCAAACCCAGAAGGCCTGCAGTGTGGTAAAACCAGAGCATAAACCCCTGCACCCACTACAGGAATATGGCAGCAAGGTCATTACAAAAAATCATGTGCCATTCCTGTTCCCACTAGACCAACAGGAATACTGTCTAGAGCCCTAAAACTCAAAAGGAGGAAAAAAAAGACCCCAGGCAGCAGAGTTGCCTGGGGCTTATGAAGACTGAAGAGGGCAAAATTCTGAGACGGAACATCACCAGTAGTAGCAGTCACTGTAACTTTTATGCCTATGGGATACAAAGGACCTGTCCTAAAACAGGCTTGTCATTGCTGTTTGAAAAAAACCAAAGGACTCGGTGTCCCTTGTCCTCTGTGTTGCGTAAAAGTGATGTTGGCCAGGCCACTTAAACACACATGTTGGGGTGATTGTGCAAATGCAAATGTGGAAATGAGTGAATTAAACCCGACGGTTCTGACCAGAACTGCAGTGCGTTTTACCCTCTGGCCAGAAGATGGAGAATGAGCACTGTTAGGTGTTTGGGAACCTGGTAAGTGGATCTGTGCATGCACTGATGCTCTCTCCCACTGTCTGTGTCAGTATAAACACAAAAATACATTAGGGACAGATGAGTACAGCCAACATCAATTGTCTGAAAAGATCCATTCATATTTAGAGTGGCTTTTGTGCTCACTTGATAAATACCAAGGTAACAGGCTCTGCTTTTGTCAGTATTTGTTGTAAATGTGAGCTGCATGCCCAGACTTGAAGTTATATCAGGCTAATCTTTAAAAACTGTGTTAGCCTGTGTGAAGTCACCTTCTCAGTCAAACACAAAGTCATACAGCATCAGCAACTTAGTTCCTGGCTAAGACAAAAACTTTGTTGTGATTATTTTGATGAGATTTTGCCTGTGTTTGTATATAACCACGTTGGAGAGGTGGTATTTTGGTTGTGCTTAACACGAGATACTGCAAATGGCAACCCTCTCTGGTGTGTAAAAAAGCCTGAGCTCCAATGAATCTTTTCTAGTGGGGAGGCATCTGTGAAAAGGAATGGCATGTATAACCCAGGGGCAGTCTGCAGGACATAAGGAGTTTTCCTTGAGGTTTACAACAGCAAGACAGACCTAGGAAGGGCTGTATCTAAGAGAAGGAAGGACTTGAGAGAACAAGATAGCTGTCCTTGTGCACAAGGCTGATACTGAGAAGAAAGACTTCACCTGGTTTATGTGCTTAGGGGGTAGGCCAAAAAGTAATGGGCCAAAATGCAGCAATGAAAACTCAAGTTGGATGTTAGGGAAAACTTTCTGAGGCTAATGTAATGCTGCAGAAGACTGTCATGGGGCTATGAAATCTCTACCTGAAGACGCTTTAGAACTGGTTAGACAAACACTGCTGAAATGACAGGGTAGAACTGATACTGTTTGTACAGGACATGGTTTGGAGGGCCTCTTGAGAGCTCTCCTGATCCTGTGTTGCAATGGTTGTTTGAGCTTGCATTTTTACAACATGCATCCTCTGGCATCTAGTAAACTGGAGTTCATCTCGGTCTCTTGCTTAGTGAGGACTGGAGTCGCATAGCTCTGGATAGGGGAGAGAAGCCTCTGCTCTTACATTGCCCTGTCTCGGTTTTCCAAATATTTTACTATGAATCTTTTCTTGCCCACTGGATGCCGCTGTTACACAGAAATATTCACAGACTATTTCTGTAGGCTTCTGCTCTAGGCACCTTCTCCATGAGACATGGAAGGCTGCTTCAGGGTCAGTCACGCTATATGGATTTAGCCCTATTAACCAGCCTTTTTTTACAAAGGAAGTCTCCTTAACATTTTGCAGCTTACTGGCATGGCACCTGTGAACCTTAGGCCACGAAGGCAGATGCCAATGTGATGGCAACACCAGCAGCAGAAATCTAGTTCTTTGAAGGTGATTGAACAGTACATGGAGAAAAATATTGACTGCTGAGGGGAAAAGAAGTTACCCAAAATGTGTCTTAAGGTCATTTATGGAAGGACACTTTCCCCAACAGCTATGACCTGCAATGCCTATTTTGCATGTTTAATGTGGGAATTTGTACATGGAAAGACTGGTTCAGAGAACTGTCTGCGTTTAAGGCAGCTTTCCCTGGCTCACGCGTTGCAGATGTGCACTGATGTTACAATTACACCTTGTGGCACTGCCTTCAGAGGCAATGACCTGGATAGAACAGACAGGGTATGTGTGGCTTCCACTTCTTAGAGAAAACAGAACAGTGTTTCTAGCTCAGCTGAGTCTCAGAACAAGCCAGAGAGTGACCTACATCCAATACCCAGCTTTGGGAATTAACTTTGAGGAAGTTCAGTTCCACATCTAGGTCTCTCCTCTGAAACAAATGGAACCACAGCCTAATAGAATCCAAACCCAAGGGGAAATCCTCTTTATTCCTTTTCAACAGTTTTTAGAACTGAATCCACATTTTTTACTGGAAGAAAATATGACTCCAAGTTAATGCAAACCTTAGGGTTTGAATCCTTCAGATTCTAACAACGGAACTGTTTCCTGGTGTCTTGAACCACTGGCCTTTCAGGAGCTGGTCTAAACAAGAGAAGATTTAAAATAAGCCAGGAGTAGTGGCAAAGCTACTATGACAATTATGTAACAGATGTTTATGTTAAAAGACCTGTGTCTATCTGGGAACACCATCTGTATCCAATAAACATAAAAGCAAATAAGGTAACTGATAAATAGTAGGCAAAGCACGGGTCCAGCTTTGTGTGACCTACCGTGGTGTAAATCTGATAACTTTTGAATTTGGTGGTTTTTCCTCTGAGCCATCTAATGTGTGTTTGCACAGTCTACTGAGACACTTAGCTGACAGTCCTTTGCCATCTTGCTTTTTGCAGCCGTCAGTGTGATAAAAAGTACTAGAGACAGCTTGGATCTTCATACATTAATTTGAAATCTCAAGGGGAACTTTAAAGAAATTGCTAACAAATTTCCGCAAAGCATATGCTGAACGGAGCCTGCCATCAATAAGGCAAATGGTAAATAAATATAATGGTGTCATGTATTCAGCCTGGGGGCTGCAGCTGTGTAATTGTGCTGCCAGTGGTGTCCAGAGAAGCACTGTTCTCTGCTGCTGAATTTCATCCAGTTCCCTGGAGCACTATAAGAAACAGCCTCTGTCTCAGTTTCAGCTGTAAAATGCTATGAGGAGGATTTATCCTCTTATCCCGTATACTTTACTGCACCATCTTTGCCTCAGGATCTGGTCCCAGTACAGCGCTGGGGGTGGCTGTGTAAGAAGTGGTGCACTGGGTCACTGCACTCCCACTGGGAACGTATCAGCAATGTCAGTGAACAAGGCAGAATGCTGTGGGGGCCTCCAGAAATCCGGGATGGACGTGTAGCTTATTGTAATCATGGTCAGATAAATTCTCGACATTTTTGTCGTGTAATCCTGAGACCTGTTACCATATGGATTCATACAGGGCGTGCATGGCAGCACTGAGAAAGTGCACTGTCCTTGGAAGCTGCAGAAAACAGCAGCACTGAGCTGTCCTAAACTGGAGTCTTCCTGCATTTTTGTCCCGAGTGTGGTGTAAATGACTGATAGACAAAGAGCAGGGACCAGATGGTCATAGATGTGTACAAGGAAAACTGAGTTTGGTGTTGCAGAATAGCAGTGTAGGGACAAGTGCTGAGGTTGGATTGTACAAATCCAGCCTTGCTGTGTGGAAGATTAGCTATTTTAGGGAAAGGTAATTTTTTACCCAGGTTACCTCCATCCATTCCCATCTAATGAAATATAGTGAAAGATGGATTCAAACTAGAATCTTGTTATTAGTTACTGGTCATTTAATCCCCTGTGGTTTCCTAAGAGATGCAGAGATCCCGCTACTGCTTGCTGCCTTGGAAGTTCCTCAGCCTGCTTCACTGCTCTGCTTTAATCTGGATTTGGTTCTGAGTTTGCACTCTATTTCAGCTACTTGCTTGGCTCCTCATGGACTGATAAAATTATTACAGATGGATGACTAAGTATCTTTTAGTCTGAACTGAAAGATGCCCAACCCTTGCCGATCCAAGTACAGTTTGCATTTCTGGGATCTCCTTGATTCATGAATCTGTCTCCTGAGAGAGTGATCTCTTGGTCCTATACAAGTCCTGGTAGGATATGGGGGAGTTGTGGAGGTGCTGCACGCTCTGTCCTTCTGAACGTGGGGAGCTGAGAAGCCAGCTGCACTAGTGTGGATCCAGTGCTAGAGCACAGGGCAGCAGATTTGATATTCCTTCAGAGGAGTAAGCTGTCTGGTCTGGTATGTCCTGCACCAGCTGGTTTACAGCCCAACGCTGGGATCCAGTCTGCTCTCCCATTTCTGTGCAGGGAGAAACCATGCAACAATCTTAATAACTGAACATCTCTGATGGTGTTATCACACATAAAAATTCTTCCGTTTTTTCCTTCCTTTCTCCTTCACTGTAGCCTAGCCTTATTTCAATTTTCAACTATTACAGGGACACACATTTTAATGCAATGACTATTTGCACAGGCAACATTTGAACAAGTACTTTACTGCCCTGTGTGACTCAAATAGCTAATGGATCAGGAAAATGTTAACAACCATTTACTTTTTTCTTTTTTCTGAGCAGCAGGGCTGTGATATATGGCACTCCACAATGTGGCATTGGTTGAACTTTAGAAACCACATCTGGAGACTTGATGCCAAAGCACCCTGTAGAGGATCTGCAAATGCTGACTAGGAACTAAGGCCAAGCAATTCTATCCAATGTGTGGTTCACGACTGTTTGCAAGGATTGGTTTGTGTAGTCATGATTCACTGGGAGGTGGAGGCAATTATTAATCCTTGCATGGTTTATTGCAGGAGGCTTTAGCATGATTTAATATATTGGAGGACCAGGGCAGACTAATCCCCCAAACTACAGCAGGTCTCATGCTGTTACCTGCACTTGTTCTTTATTTAGAAACTAATGGAGCATTAGTTATGGAGCCTGAAATAACACCGAGGCCTTACTGCAGCAGGTACTAACCAGGCCTGATACCCCAGGAAGTTCAGTGTGGAAAAAAATAGCATGAAAAGAGGGGAAGTGACTCTTCGAGAACTGCTGAGGAAGTCAGCCACCCAGAATGATCACATCTTGACAAAGCCTGTCCCCTCCACTCCTCATGTTCAAGCAGCAATATTGTCCTGGCAGCTTCAGAGTTAATGCTGGTGGTGTTGTCAGACCAGTCCAAGCAGCAGCACAACAGGGAAGAGGACTAATTTCACACTCTCCAACAAAAGCTGCTATGTAACAAGAAGAATAATTTAAGAGTAGTCAGGCAGGTGACAGACCAGAGACATCTCCCTATGTGAGGGGTCAGTATGGGCCCCTGTGGTGCCCTCATTGCAAAATTCCTCTAACTACACTCCTCTGGAGAGGCTACGGGCTGGGTGGCCTCATTGCTTTCACAGAAACAGCTGTAGTTAGCCTCAGCAGTGCTCCAGCTTCTGGCCAGCAAACAGAAACCTGTCCGCCAGCTACGCTGCAGTGATGCCATCTGGAGATGTGTGACCTGAAGCTGGCCCTGCAGAAGTCATGTGCAAGGGTTTGAGAGCACCAGTGCTGCCTTCCTGGAAACTCCCCACCCCTTTTGAGATGGGGGCTCTCCAGAGTCCCCTGGCAGCTCTGGCTTCTGTAGTGCAGTGACACAAGTTCCTGGATGCTCACACTCAGCAGCAGCCAGTGCCCTGCTCTTTAGGACTGATTCTTTATCAGCAAGTGCTAATAGTCTGTGTGAGTAGTTCTGCTGTTTGAAGTCTACCTGAAATCCCTCTCCCTACTTGTGGCTGCTCTAGACAATATCTAAGACAGGCTCCCTCCAGTGCTGAGCAGCACTGAAAAATAAGGAAGACTGGATCAATCTCTTTCATACAGTCTTCTGGCCTTTGCTAAGTGTCCAAGCAGTGCAGGTGGGAGACTGGTGGAGTTCTGGGATGGCTGTGCCTAAAGCCCAGGGTTGAGTGGAGGAGTCTAATTGGGAAACTCTTAATGAACTGCCAAATAGTGAGTTCTTCCCCTGCCCTCTTTCTCACCACTTCCACAGAAGCACATCTAGAGCATGACGAAAAGCTGTATAAAAAAAAAAAAAAAAAAAGGCAAATTGCCATGCAATCATTTAATATATTTCTACCTTTAAGGTTAGAGGATTTCAAAATCAGAATTGTCTTCTCAGCCTTTCCTCTTTAATATGGTTTATTTATTGTGCCGGATTAATACAGCATATGGAATTCTGCAAGGGAAGTCTGTCTGCTATAATTAGCTAGCAATGGTGACAGCAGGCATCTTTGCTTCTTTATTATTTTAAAATTCTCAGTGCTGTATTATGGGATAAATTTCTACCACATCAGAATGCTAATTCTTGGGAAAGCCTGTGAGTGCAGCATCCGTCTGCATTAATGTAGCCTTTAAAATCCTAAAGTCATCCCAGGTGTGACCGCAGTGAAATCAGTGGGATTACACCAGTGATGAATCCTGTCCTAGGCACATGGAAACTAATCCTCCTTTTTCTGCTGCTGCAGTTACTTTAGCAACTTACTCACGTACCTGAGGTCAAGTTCTGTGTAGCTGTAAATAAATGTTTGGCATTGTATCTCCCCACACCCAGGGGGAAAGAAGTCCTTATGCCTCTCTGGCTGTACTTAGTATACTGTATACAGACTCTTTTTATGAAATAGTTCTCTTGCTGTAGATGTTGTCAGATCCTTTCTTAAAACCATGTGAATTTTGAAAGTAAACACGCACAAAGCAACCCCGCCCTTTCAACCCTTAACAAAGGCTGGGAGCCCCTGGCAAGTCCAGGTTTAGAGATCTTTGCAAACAGCCTCACGCAGCAGCTGAGAACCCAGGCCATGAAACCCTAGTGCCAGTGCAGACACTGGGAGATTCATCAGAAGGGACATTACATCTTTGCTCTAGGACCATCTGAGTTTTCTCGGCTGTTTGAAGGAAGGAGCCATTGTAATGCTAACCATTTGCCACTTCCCTCTTTCCCCTACCAGAAGAGTCCATTCTCCACTTCTGACTGCCCTTGTGGGGCAGCTGCTGCCTGCAGAAAGAGATCCGGGGGGTGGCCATTCCCTCTGTCCTAGCCATATGCCAGACACAAACTCTGGTGCAAGCAAACTGCAACAGGAAGTAGGAAATGCTGCAGCACACCTTTGTGCTGAATGGGAGGTGGGGAGGTCATGCCTATGGTAACTGAAGAGTAGGCATATAAACAAGGGGCGGGGAAAGAGGGGAGTAACTGGCAAAATTTCAGAGATAAAAAGTGTATCAGCATCATTGTCCTGTGCCATGTTCCTCAGAGTATCTGACAGTGCAAGGTAGGACTAAGTCTTAACAGGCAGTCTACTAACCATCAACAGTCCCTTGTCATCTGGAGAAGAGGGGCTTGAATTAGTTTGCCCTAAAGGGGCTTTTTTCTTGTCTAAATCATAGAAGCAGGGCCAGGAGAGTCACTTTCCATGAGGCTTGTTATTTAGTGTTATGTAAGAGAGTTTATGTGACTCTTAATTGCTCCTTGAGGTTGAGTTTGCAGGCAGCTCTGGCTAGAATATGCATTTTTGTGCAGGAGCTGCGTGCCTGCATGCCAAATGGGCTGTTTGTGTGTACAGCCACAGCAGCTATGAGAGTAACAGGCACTTCTGCAGATTTTATCTCCAAATACAGCCTCTGGTATGTGTGCAGGGGGGAAAATGAGCCATAGTACTTTAAGACTTCTGGGGTGGTCAGACATGTAGAGCTGGAAATACAGGCAGGTAACAATTTTTTGTGTTTAGAGGTCTTTCTGTAATTAGCTTAGTGTCAACTTGATTGTTGGCGATGGAGAGAATTTTTGACAGGTTAATATAGAACGGGAGCTGATTTCCATTTTTATAGCTCCATGTTGTTCTCCCTATTGAATTCTTACTATTAAACGTGTCCATTCCATGCCAGCTGGAGATGTACACCTGGAATGAGGCTGCTGAAGACAACCACCTTACAAGGATTCCCAGATAGTCGGGCTGGGTGGTAGATGAGATCCTCTTGTCGCTGTTCTGCAAACAGATGTGGACCTCAGAATCAGTGAAGCATCTCTCTGGCAGAAACGTTTAGACTGTGTTCCCATTATCTCTGTGCAGGAAAAGTGGGATACTGAATGAAATTTGAAAAAAACAAATACACGCTCCAGAAAAGGCTATTCTATTTAAAATCAACAATGATTAAGCAATTTAGAAAATCTCGTCCTAAACGTGTATCCTATCTGCTGATGGCCACCGTTAAGAGACAATGGCAAAACAGAGATGACTTAAACTCTTGGCTTATTAGGGTATTAAAAACCATTGAAATCTCTCTGACTGACATCCAACATCCAGGGACACCAGCTTAAGTTGGTCATAAGTGATCTTCCCAGCTTGATGCTGAAAATATATCATGGACCTCTGGGTAGCGTAAAACCAAACCTAAAGTAAAACAAAAAATCCATGTCCAACTGACGAGGCTGGGTGATTCCAAGAGAATGCTTGTGCAGGCATGAAGCTTCCCCTGGAAAAACAATGGAGTGACATTATGAAGTAGAAGAATTCGCATCTCTGTGTCGTCCCAAGACGCTGCATGATGCCGTGGAAAATCCTGGAGGAGGAACTAGAGGTCTACACACAGATCTGCTGCTGAGTGTGCTGTGTTGGCTCCGTGCTGCTGGCTTCTCTCACCATTATCTGTTTATCTGAGAAGTGGACTGCCTCATTAGGCTCCAGTCTGGGCTAAGCCCAAGCAGTCAGATGGGAATACAATTTAAAAGACCCATTTTTCCTGGCAATTCCCCCACAAGAGTACAGTGACAAATGGCACATCACAGACAGCGATGTCTGTACCTACAGAACCCTGCCTCCCAGTGGTGTGAGAAACTACTTGTTGTAGTTTGTAGAATGGTGCCTCACTAGGTTGCTTTATGAAAAGGAAGAAATAAACCCCAGCATCACAGAGGTGCTGTAAAGAATTGCAAAATGCTGTGCTGTCTTGGTCATACTAATGGCTGGAGTCCTTCACCAGGCCGTGTTATGGCATGTGAATCTGAACACAGACTGAAACTGCTCTGCAGATGCTGTTCATCAGTGCTCAGCACTGGCCTTCATAAACTCCGTGGTCACGTAGGAAGAAAAACTGTGCTTGTGCCAGTATTCTCTCTCTCCATGGCACTATTTCACTCTAGCTAGAACAGAGCCCTTGTGGAATAGAAGGAAACAGAAATCCTGGAGACAAATTCCTTCGCACTTAAGATGAGGAAGGCTCTTATCTGTGGCTGAGTCCAGCAGGCTGTGCTTAGTCCTGCCAAGCTTTTCTCCTGCTGCTCAGCGAGCATCCTCCCTCCTCTCCCCCCCACCCCACCTTCCCACTGCCGACTGCCTCATGGGTGGGCAGGGCTTCGCTCACTGGCGTTATTCCAGTTCCACCATCTTTTTCCACTAATACTTCTTTGGAACGGACAGTTAACGCTCTATCCATGTTAGCCACGTGCAGTGACTTCTCCTGGCATCTCTGCTTGTAACCTGATACAGAGACAGAAGAATACTGTGGAGGAAGAGGAGCCCATACCACCACGGACTTGGCTGCCTGATGCTCTGGGGGTGAGCAGAGTATGGAGCCAGAACTCCCAGATTCCTTCAGTTCACAAGTGGAGGCCACAAGCCCCGGGAACAGGCTAGTTACACCCTCAGTGGAGTCCCAAAGGCATGAAGCTGTGGAGCCTTGGGCCAGACGCAGCAGCCCTGGGAGGGTTTAGGAATACCAGGGTGTCTTTGTTCTACAGGGGAAAGGGGGGCTGATGCTGGAATTCTGCTGAGAGAGGCAGTAGCAGCAAGTTTAGCAGCACCTAAACAAACCCCAAACCCCTTTGCTAGTTTACTGTTGTTTTCTGGCAAACTGCATTTTTATTACCTTTGGGAGTTAGAATGTTCCCTGGATCTAATAAAAAAGTCTGTACCTTGGTAAGGCAGTAAAGACTTTGCACATACTTAAAGGGCACTAGCTTCCTTTTGAACAGCTTCATGTGTGTTGCAGGCACTGAAAACAAACAGGCAGTGGAGTACTGTGATGCATTTTCTGTGGAGAATATGCTCTTTGCCCCTCCTTGTTTTGTTTTGTCCCTTTGAAACCAATTCTCATTGCTTTTGATTTAAAAGGAACCCAAATGACAGACTGGTTCAGAACAGCTTCTTCTCACTCAAGGCATGGTATCCTCTTTGCAGGAAGATTACCAGTCCAAACTGTGAAAGATGAGGTGGAATTTAAAAGTAAATGTGCTTTCTTTTTCCAGAGGAATTAAGATGCACTAGTTCATATTGTGTAGCTTTTTTGTCACTATAAGTGCTTGGAATATAGATTATTTTTTGACAGAATAATGAGTTTCTCTCACAATGCTTTGACTCTGGGAGCTGATGTTTTAAGGAAAGTACCAAGTAAGATGCCAAAATATCCAGACATCAGCCATTTTCCGCTGGAATTTGGATGGGTGCTTCTCCGTAGGAATGGCTAAATAGGGGTTGTCTTGGAACAGTCTTACAAGATGCTCTCGAGGGGTGTCTGCCATTACTAAATATGGTTTGTCTTGAGTATGTGTCATTGATTTCAGAACTGAGCAACATGAAGGACAGGTTCCTTCCAGCCTAGATGCTGTACTAAAGTCAAAATCATCGGGGTGGATTTCAATAAGGTGGGTTCAAAATTATCTGAGCTCCCCGAATGCGTTTTGGAGCATCTCTGGCAGTGTGAGATCCTTCTCTGGCCTTTCCACTGAAGAGCTGTGCTCTTCCTGAAGGCCGGGAACACTGCTGTACACTAAACTGGTGTGAGGTATGATTGATTCTTCAGGGAGGCAGTTTATCTCCTCTGTACCTTAATTGCATACTTAAAATATGTTCTGTGAACTTGAAGTTACCAACAGCCTCTAGATGGATAGTGGCTTTCCACTGGTGTCAGCCTGCTGGCTGTGTTGACAAATCTAGTAGTTGCGGATGTAAGCAGAGATCACATTGAGTTCCAGTTTCTATGGAATACTCTTCTAGATGAGGAGTTTGACCCTAGAACCTTGTACCTCAAAAACTCAGGGTTTATGCTTATTATGTTCCCCCCATCCACATTCTCTTGCCCAGTTTGCTCAGCACTAGTCCCTAAAGTCTGACAGGGCTGTTGAGAACATCAAGATTTCGTGAGATCTCATATGATTTCTTTTAGGCATGGCACAGCAGTGAGATGACTCAAAGTATATACGTAGGCTTGGGGAAGATAACTGAGAGAGCTGAGCCAACATGCCATTCTAAGACAAAAAATCATTTCAACAATGCATTCTGCAAAATGGTCCCATCGGTTCCCTGGGGCACCCTCTAATGGATCCTAATTAGAAGCTGTCACTTCTTGTTATGGGAAGGAAGGAATGGTTCAGCTTTCCACCCCTTAACCTTGGAGAGACTGAGATGAGAGCTGCCCCTAGGAATTGTTTAATTTACGGCACTTTCATTCCTGCAAGAAATTAATTGGGAATTTCTGTGTGTGGCAGGGAAGGCACCTCCAGGAGGTGCATGACAGACACTTCTAGTGCTGTAAATTCATGCACATACATGCACAGATGCCCACTTGAGAAAACTTTATTTTTTAAACATTTGTGCCTGTCATTTCTCAGAGACCAGACTCCTGCTTCAAGCTCCTCTCCTGCTCAGCTTATACCCCCCAACGTTTATGCACTAGATTCCTTTCCTAGAGTGGGTCTCCCTGGAAGGCACTTGCAAGACCCATAAAGGCTGTAGGACTACAGTGTCCTGCTTAGCCAATTTCGTGGGCTCTGGATGTTGCCAATTTGATCAGTAGGTTTTTAAAAACTAGTGTGAAACTGCAACCCCTAAAAAATAAAGCCTCCCCTCTGTCTCTTACTAGCACATTCCTTACATGCATCTTTTTCAGACACTTGGTTTCTCGACAGCATTTACATAACCTGGCTGAAAACACTCCCACAGCCGATTAAATGCCTGCTATGAAATCCAAAGCTCTGATTAAAACGATGAAGCTTTCCAGGACTGCAATATTCACGCAGATGGTTAATACTCATGGCTTGCTCTACAGGGGAAAAAGTGGCATTTTCTTTACAAGTACATACAGTCTGAGCTTTCCCATGGGAATTGCTTGTTTTGTCCAGATTATTATTTTAAAGCTATCATCAGATGTGATCACCCATTGGATTAGAGGAAGCAAAAGGAGATGATCAGATAATCCCCAGGGCACAAAGCATTTTGAGTTGGATTTGAAGAGGGATGTCACCTATGGTTAATTTGTTTAGCTCAGAGTGCTTCTCTCCTCCTCTGCATCTTCCTGAAAATACTTGTGCCTAGTGGCTGTAGATGCTTAGAGATGAGGCATGTCATAGTAATGTGCTCAAGAAAGTACCCTCTGAAAGTATCCCTTTTCAGAAAGCATGCATGGTTAAAAGAGAAAAGTGCAAAAGTGAATAGCAGGTCAATAGCCAAACCAGGCCTTGCAAAATCATTGAGATGTCCCCTTTTCATCTGGTGCACAGAACTTCTGATCTACATAAAGATCTAGTCAGACTAAAATATTAAATACAAATTAGGCACAATGAAAATGAAGTCTCTGAAGATGGGGATTTGTGCTGTGGGTCTTAGAACAGAGACTTCAATTATGGGGGAATGTTCCCTAGAATAAGGAATCCCAATCTCATTGCTGTTATTTTCCCATCTACATGAACAAGCTTGCTCTGATTTTGGCTGAGTGCTCTACTGAGATACACTGATCTCCTTGGGGTCCTACAGTTTAGCTTTTCCTAAAAACTGAAAAACACTTTATAATAGAGTAGCTAAAGCTGTGGGCCTTTTTACTTTTTGGATGTGGAAGAACAGGACCGAAGTGGAGGATTTTATCACTGGCTGCAGGGGAAGTGGGATCAGCTCTCAGTTTACTGGGATCTCACTAGCAGGCCACAGAACATAAGTACAGGCAAAGCATGAGCAAGAAGCAAACGCTCTGGCTGTTTGCTGGGGATGTACTGTCCATCTGCCCCTAGATCTGGTAGAGAAATACGGAGCTAAATCTAGAACTGAGTTTACTACAGTGCAGAAGAGCAAAGTGCTAGATTGCAGAAACTGTCAATCAAATCTGTCTCAGATATACATTCCCTAATCCAGGATTTTAACCTTTTCCAGAGTACTGTCTATCAAAACCTCAGGAATTCCCAGTGTTTCTCAGGCAGGAACCAGCACATGAGGAAATAATTAATGAGAGCAGGAGGGGAAAAAAAAAAAAAAAAGAATGTGCTGAATAGAGGCAAAACTGAGACTCAAATCCCTCATCCCACAGGCTGCCTCCTCAGTGTTCAAGATGTAGACAAAAGACATTCCAGCTCCTGACAAACAGCCTGAAGAGATGCTGAAGCATCCAACTACCCCCCAGGACATTTATGTAAAGAAACAGTTGGACAGTAAGGCTGGCTGATGCACACCCTTTGTGGAGTGTAGGCAAAGTGTCTCTTGAACTGAGGATACGTGAATCAGCAACAAGATTATCCCTGGACCTACACACGAATCGTCCATGGCTGACTTAGGCTGCATGAAGCACCACATCAGTGCTATTCTGGTTCCAGACAGAGCTAAGCACCAAGTCTGGAATAATCAGTTAAATCATCAGGGAAAGGATATAATGTTTTCTGGAAGCTGTACCCAGGACCAGTAGCCAAATCACCTGATTTCCAGTAGGCTGAGTCTCACCCTTCTTCTGGCAGACACCTCAAACAACAGAGCAAATGCACTTAAGATGCTGGGGAAAAAAAAAAAACAAACATAAAAAAACTTGGTTACTTTGGATATATCATAACCTTACAGGAAAGCTGTGCCTCAGTTTTCCCATCTGCAAATGAGGGAGACAGGAATGCCATTCAGCTACTTCCCAGCAGTACCATAAAGCTCATTTGATTAACATTTACAAAACTGTGCATGATTCTTGGAGGGGAATTGCTGCTGAAGAATTAATTGTTATGATTGTTGCTTATTCCCCAGATGCCTGAAATACAGAACTTGGCAGAATTCCGGAGGAAGTATCCTCGTGAGCTCAGGTAAGAGATAAACCAACCTGACAGTCAGGCTCTTGGTGCAGGCAAGATTTATTATCAACCCGGGGGTCTTCAACAGTAGATTTAAGCTCAGAACAGGGACAAGGCTCCAGGAAGCTTTGCCTGTCCTGCAAAGTATAGAATCATAGAACAGTTTTGGTTGGAAAGGACATTTAAAGGTCACCTAGTCCAACCCTCCTACAATCTTCAACTGGATGAGGCTGCTCAGAGCCCCGTCCAGTGTGACCACGAGTATTTCCAGGGACGGGGTAAGCAGGGCTGTGACTTTCCTCTTCTGCCTGTTGCCAATACAGCTGTGCATCACACACCCGGATAGAACAAGTTAGGCTCTGCCAGAAAAGAACAGCCCATGTTAAGGACAGCTCTTTGGAGAGACAAAGCTACCTAGAAAACCTTGAAATAGCTTAACTCATCTTACATCCTTCTCTTTGCACTGTCCTCATGCCTTCATCAGCTCACACTTTCCCAAGGAAAAAACACCACTCTGAAAAACCTTGAGGTTTTAAAAAAAAACATTTGAAGCTGCCCTCCTTGTTAGTTAATGCAGGTGTCCCTCATCGGCCTCCTGCCAGCAACAGGTGCCCGCAGGGGGGCTGTGGGTTTGTCGCTGCTGGAGCAGAGGGGAAAATGAACACGGGAGATGGCTCAAATCTGGGGGGGGCGATACGGACGGAGCACAGAGATGCCGCCTCTGCTTGGCTACAGCCCCCTGCCGGGGTCAGCGGAGAAGGCTGACTTGAGAGGCACCCCCGTACCCCCAGCCGCTCCCCTCGGGGGTCTCACACCCCCGGCCCCTCCCGCGGCGGAGGGCGGCGGGGAGGGGGAGGAGGAAGAGGAGGAGGAGGAAAACTTTTGCTTCCCATGTGCTGCAGTGGAAGGGGGGGCGGGAAGGGGGG